>NC_141155.1:98274237-98576737 GCF_053477565.2 Lygodium microphyllum
AACAAATGCTTTCCTATTTGACTGACCATGAATACCATCGTCTTGGAATATATGCTTTCCTATTTGACTGAGTTAGTAGATTTTCATAGGGGAGTCTAGGAGTTTGTTAGAGAATGCCCGTTTCACCCTCCAACAATGGAGCTAGATTAGTATTTAATGTTTGTAATGAATATATTCATTTTCTTTGCACATAGTAGTTTACTAATGTTACAACCTCCAAAGACCAAGAGGGAAAATCCAAAAAATCAAAAAGCAAAGACTGTAACGTATCCACTAGTATCATCCAGGACATGTCTTAGCAGTCCATCGGAAAGGATGTCTAGAAAGCTCCACTCGGCACTCCCATGGAATGCTACGGGGTTTGCGATCTAGGGTTTTCTGCGTCTGCCACGTAGCGGAAGTATTCTGGCCGTTCCCCACTTAGGATCGACTAGAATTAGGGTTTTCATGATTGGTCATTACCTAACAGCAACTAGCATCGGACCCAAGCGAACTACTTAACGCAGAAACACTAGGTCCGAAGCGGATTCACGCTGCACTTGGTTCAAGGAGAATGGGAAACGAGAGGGATGCAAAGCTCAACCTCTCTGCCATAAGGCATAGTCCCATTCCATTCCCCTAAAACAACGTAAATCGGTTAAGACATCACTCTAAGTTAACGCTTTTGTTGTTCGTGTCCTTTGACGATCATCCTGCTGTTCTTCAAGATTTGAGAAAAGTTCCCGGCTGACCGGAACCACCCAACCGTAGGACGGACCCATGGCCCATCCTCCGCACTTTCCTCGATTTGTTTTAGTTATGTAATTATCTAACACATTAAATTGACATGTAATAACCAGCTTCTTTAATTAAACCGTTAAGCACTGGTTCCTTCACGTAATCTTATCACGTGACATAGAAAAACAATATCAAACAAGCTCTTTATTAGCATATCATCATATTTATCTTTGAAATACAAGGAGTTCCACCCGTAGGCTTGTCCATAATCCGCCCAAAGGCTATCCAGTAATCCACAGGGATTACTATTCCAAGCTTCTACCGTAAACTAGTATGTAGGCCTCGAGATCCAATCCTGAGTCACGTTAGCCTCTTATGCAAGACCCGGAAGGCGAGGGATTTACGGCCACAGCCCCCTGGCACCCAAGCATCCTCCTACTCCAAGTAGAGCTCAACGGAGAGACCTCTCGCGGCGGGTTTGGTCCACGTTCCCGGCGCGGTCAACAACCCCCTTGGTTAGGGTCAGGCAGGCAGTCGGGGGTAACTGAAGCTACCTCTCCCTTCAGGACTTCAACCTGAAGCATAGATATTCATTTAATTTGTAATTCATAAATCAAACAGTGCTCCAAATTCTCTAGCAAGCACAAACACTTTCATTAACCGATCTTGTTGTTGGCAAACTGCTAAGGAATGATTCTTTCCTTTCGAATGCATCAGCACTCATTCCAGGGTGTCTTGCAACTTGGCAAGGTCCCTTATATTCTGGGTTAGGGCATACCCTATTAACCTAACTTGGTCAACCCTAAAGTTCATTGGATACTTTAGTTTCTAGTTTTTAACTTTCCTTATTTAGAAGGATATCAAAGAATACATCCTTTTGCAAGATAACTTGTGTAAGGATCCGCCATCCTTGCAGAGGGTATTTAACATTTTTTCTTGTGAATCAGTCACAAGACTATATGACTTCGTACTTGCTGCGCAAGTCCTGCATCGTAATATGCGATGAAACAATCCGTTTTAGTTTCTTTACGCTGACATTTGTCGGACCTAGGGTCTCTTTTTAAGAACCTCAGGGACAAACCCTAGTTCTTTTACATTTACGAATTTATTGACCCTACAATCAGGGAAGGTAGTCAAGTGTTTAAGGTATAAACGTTTCTTGGTCTTTAAATCATTCCCAAGGCATATTTTGCAACATAGGTATTTCTAAGTTTGCATTAATTTGGTTATCTTTTAGAAGGTAATATCGAGATCACTTTTGCACGATTTGCTATCTATGTGTCAATTTGATTTTTTTCAATCCTAAACTTTATCAATTTGAGGTTAGATAAATTCAATTAATCTTCCTTTTTTTTCCTTGCGAATAAACTCACGCCAAATAAACAATCTTTTCCTTGCTAAGATATGCAGTTTAGCAATGATAACTTCCTAATCCACGTAAGAAACCTTTCATGAATTTCACCTTCTATGATGATTCATTGCAAAAAAAGAAAAAGAAAAAAAGAATAGGGGTTAATGGTGCAAGATGCAGTTTTATACCTTCAAGATTTAATCGAAATATACTACTATAGTAGGTAGATAATCTTGCTTGTAATTCATTTCAAAGCACGATGTTATTTGAAGGAAACTATGTTTATTATATTATCATTTTTGCATGTTCAATTAAACTAAACTCCTTCATCATAAATAACTAGGACAATATATATCTTATCCCAATCAATTCATCTTGCATGATTAAATTAAAACCGATATAAAACTAAGAAGGAAAAACCTGGTTTTGGGTTGAGATATCCACATGGATACCGGGAGATGACCCTCCCGCAGCTACTCCTTGGACTTTCTTAGGTAGCATCGCAGTTGTAATCCTTCGAACGTGAAGGCAGCTTTTACTTTCCTTTTTGGATTTCCACCGTCTCTCTTTCGAGGCAATGAGCCGTTTAAAGGATTGACCACGAGAAGGGATAATAAGACCTTTAACTTCTTGGGAGAGGGAAAGGTTTATAAAGCCTTAAGAAAGCCCTATAGGGTATATACACGGTAAAAAGGTTATGGGTGAGTGTGGCTTCGCAACCATATGAACCTTGGGAGAATTTTGGGCTTGGGGTAAAAGATATAGAAAGGGGGATTTTTAGAGAGGTTTTTGGACACGGGGTAGTAAAGGTTTTAGGGATTTTAACCCGGAGTGATAGGGGAAAGGTGAAGGGTGAAGGCTTCTAGCACAGGGGGGGGAGAGGGAAAAGGGGACACAGGGTTAGAAAGGGGCTTAGGGGTTGTGTTAAGAAAAACGAATATGAGGGGGGGGTGCAACACGGTTTCAAAGAAACACAATAAGGGACTTTACAAATTTAGGCATGGGGAAGGGATTTGTGGGTTATGAGGCCAAGGGTTGTGGGGGTTTAACGGCCCCTCGGGAAGGGTTAAGGCCTTAAGACCGGGGCGGGGTGAAAGGATTTCTAAGGGGTAGAACCGAGAGGGGGAAAAAGGGTAAGGGAAGGGTATAGGAAGGGGGACTTGAGGGTTTTAAAAACTCAGGGTGAAGGATTTTTTTAAGTATAGGAAGGGGGCTTGAGGAGCCCCCCCGTTAGAAGTTTCAAGAAGCTTCTGTGGAATCACAGAAGCCACATTGGGGGGGGGGAATTTGAGTCGACGACTGGGGGTGGAAGGCGGCAGGTGGTGATGAAGTGGCTATCCCTCTCTCACAGTGGACATCAGGCGGCAGCATTTGAAGACATGGCGGCAGCGTTTGAAAGCAGGGCGACAGTGTTTGAAGGCAAGGCATCGTTTTTTTCCTTTCGTCCTTCCTCCCTCCCCCCTAGTACCTGCGGCCCTCCTCTTTATATAGGGGAGGGGAGGGAATCCTCTCCCTTCCACGTGTCCCTCCACATGCTTATGGAGCCGAGCAAGCTCCAGCGAGGAGCTTGCTGGCTCCTCTATCCCCCTCTACTTTTCCAGCTCGATGCGCCGCCGCGTGAGAAGGAGAAATTTAAAATATATATTTGATATATTACATTCTCTCCCCCTTAGAGGAATCAAGATGTCCTCATCTCGAGATAAACTGGGGATATTGATGGTTGAGAGTGCCTTCATCTTCCCAAGTGGCATCCTCCTCGGGATAATCTTTCCACTGGACGAGGCATTCTCTCAAGGTTCTGGATCTTAACTGTCTCTCCCTAACATCTAAGATCCTATCCGGCCTTAGTTGAAGGACTCCTTGACTAGGCATTACAATTTGTTGGTCATCAAGTACATGGTTAGGGTTGGGTATATATTTTTTCAATAGGCTGATATGGAATACATTGTGAACCTTTAGGTTCTTAGGGAGTTGCGATCTATAAGCATTGGGTCCTAGGCATTTGAGGATTTTGTACGGCCCACAATACCTTGGACTTAGCTTCTTGCAATCTCCTAGGGATAGAGAACTCTTTTTAGGGCGTACGCGAATGAAGACCATGTCTCCTTCATCGAAGACTCTTTCTTGACGCTTCAAATCTGCGTATGCCTTTTGTCTATCCTTGGCTGCTTGTATGTCTTGTCTTATTGACTTTATTTGATCATCCACGTCTTCCAACATCTGTCTTGAAGCTTCAACCCTTAAGGTTGGATCATAAAAGTTTAGGGGACTTCGACAGTCATGACCATACAATGCTTGGAAAGGGATCATCTGAATGCTCTGCTGGTACGAAGCATTGTAGGCAAATTCAACCAATGGCAAGTATTGAATCCACCTCTTCAGCTCTCGACAGCAGTATGCCCTAAGCATATCCTCGATGACTTGGTTTACTCACTCTGTTTGGCCATCCGTTTGGGGATGGTAGGCAGTGCTAAAATAGAGTTGAGTCTCAATAGCTTCAAAGATAGCTCTCCAGAAGTGTGATGTGAAGAGAGAATCTCGATCACTAATAATTCTTCTGGGTAACCCATGTAGCTTGAATATCTCTTTGATAAACAACCTTGCAATGTCAGAGGCTTTATAGTTTGTCTTTACTGGAATAAGGTATGCAACCTTGGTAAGCATGTCAACTACAACCATGATGGAGTTGTATCCTCCCTGGATTTGGGGTAGGCCTACAACAAAATCCATACTGATGAATTCCCATTTCATTTGGGGATGTCAAGCGGTTGCAGTTTCCCTGGCATCATGACATGTTCCGCTTTCATATGTTGGCAAGACAAACACTTAGTGACATATTTGAGAACGTCACCTTTGAGCCTCTCCCAATGGTAGCTCTTTCTAACTGCATTAAGAGTCTTAGCATAGCCAGTATGTCCTGCGAAAGGAGAATCATGAGCTTCCCACATTATCTTCTGCTTAAGTAAGTGGCTTGCTGGTATACATAGCCTTGTTCTGTAGTAGACAAGTCCATTATCAATGGAAAATTCATGATACTTAGCTTGAAACTTTTGATTTTGCTCCTTGGTAGAGATTCCCTTTAGCATTGTTTGGTAGGCCAAATCATGGCATGCTCCCTCTCTAGCTAACTCAAGTATAGGGTTGTTTGGCATAGATACTTTTGTAGCTAGAGATCTGGCCGTTGATGGATTCTGCAAGATTAGGGAATTTAGAATGCCTTGCGACTAAGTGCATCGGCAACTACATTCTCTTTCCCTAGTCGGTACTTGATTTCAAAATCATATTCCTCCAACACTTCAATCCACCGACGTTGCCTCATGTTGAGCTCGTTCTAGGTAAAGATCCATTTGAGGCTCTTATGGTCGGTTACTAGAGTAAACTTGTTACCCAACAGGTGGTGTCTCCAAAGCTTTAGAGCATGGATGACAGCTAGCAATTCCAAATCATGCATAGCATAATTCTTTTCATAGCTCTTCAATTTTCTTGAAGAGTATGCTACTGGATGACCTTCCTACATAAGTACACACCCCAAGGCAAGAATGCTAGCATCAGTTACTATCTCGAACTCCTTATTGAGGTCTGGAAGTTTTAGAATAGGTGCTGATACCAAACTTTGCTTCAATCTGTCGAAGCTATTTTGTTCGGGAGTTGACCATGTAATGGAAGTCTACTTCTTCAATAAATCCGTCAGAGGTGCTGCAATCAAAGCATAGTTTTTAATGAAGACCCTATACCATCCTGTCAATCCAAGAAAGCTGCGTATTTCTTTGACAGGTACTGGTGTTGGCCATTCAAGCATATCTCTGACCTTGGCTGGGTCTACTGATATTCCTTCTGATGATACTATGAATCCTAGATATTCAATCTGACGCTTGAAGAATGCACACTTTTTCATTTTTGCATACAGCTTATGTGACCTCATTGTCTCAAGGACAATCCGCAATTGAGGTTCATGATCTTCTTGCTGTTTAGAATAGAATAAAGTGTCATCGAAGAAGACAAGCATGAAATCATCAAGATATGGCCTAAAGATGTCCTGCATTAATCTATTGAAGGTAGTAGGTGCATTCGTAAGCCCGAGTGACATAACCAGGAACTCAAAGTGCCCAAATCTTGTATTGAAGGCCGTCTTTGGGATATCTTCTTCCTTGATCCTTATCTGATAGTAACCTGAACTGAGATCAATCTTGGAGAAGATCTTTGCACCCTAAAGACGATCAAGAAGCTCATCTATTCTAGGAATAGGATACTTGTTCTTGACTGTTGATTGATTCAACCCTCGGTAATCAATACATAGTCGAAGTGTCCCATCTTTCTTTTTCTGGAATAGTACTGGAGCTCCCCACGGTGAATTGCTAGGCCAGATGTAGCCCTGATCTAACAGTTGCTTGAGTTGTTCC
The DNA here is from genome assembly GCF_053477565.2 of Lygodium microphyllum. Lineage (NCBI taxonomy): Eukaryota > Viridiplantae > Streptophyta > Polypodiopsida > Schizaeales > Lygodiaceae > Lygodium > Lygodium microphyllum. The sequence goes on from NC_141155.1 coordinate 98,280,706, forward strand.
TTCAGCTCAATTGCTTCTAGTATGGACATTCTATAAGGTCTCTTGGCAATTGGCGCAACTCCAGGTACTAACCTAATCTCATGATCTACTTCTCTTTGAGGCGGAAGTTCGGTCAATTCTTTAGGGAATACGTCAGCGTATTCCTTTAGCCAAGAAGATCCTTCATGAGACTCTTGCTTTTGATCTAACTTGTTGAGTTTGATCAAGTAAATGGGTAATCCTTTTCTGACTCCTTTTATGATCCGAGATACTTTGGCCAATTGGATTCTTGGTACTCCTGCCTCACCTTGAGTTGTGACTAATTCCCTTTCAGAGTTTTGAAAGGAAACTTGACCCTTTCCATAGTGAATGTGGGCGTCGTTGGGCTTAAGCCAATCCATTCCGAGTAGACACTCTGGTGCGTAGATCGGACACTGTATGCTCGCGTAGTGAATGCCGGATGGTTCCCAAGAACAATGAACTCTACTTTTTGCACAAGTTACAAGGTAAAAAGCATGAACGACAAGAGCAAGAGACCAATTGGGTGCAATCTCCACCCATGCCTTGTGTGAGCACTTCACAAAGCATGTATTTTATGTATATTTCATCTTCATGCTCAATAATAGCCCAATTTACAAAAATATAACAAGCTTTTAGCTTTTGAGTTTGCTTTTACACAAAAATAGGAATAAAGCTAATGGACGGTGCCCAAAGAGTCTGGCACACCCAATACAATGTCCAAATAAAAATAACATAACCGTGCGCCCATGCGCATACAAAATAATAATAAATAATCGATGCCTCAATAAATAGGCATGACAAAATATAGGCGTGGCGCCTATCAAAATATAATCCATAAATCAAATACTCGCTATCCTCCAATGCTTTCCTCCACCACTATTGCTATCTCTACACATCAACTGAAGCATTCACAATCGTTAGTAAAATAATACAATTAAACCGACAAAAGTGAATACCTAGCAGTCTTTAGCTACATAAATAAATCAACTGGTTAGAAATAAATCCTAACCTTAATTTATTACGAGTGCGCACTCAAAACTCATAAACATTTATTAATTTAATATGCATTTTGCGGAATCACCCGCTATGGAATCACCCATATACACACTAAATTAATGAAACGCCCGAAAAGGACAGGCGTCCCCATCAACTTCAAGCACAAATAGTCCACTTTGTGTATGAGCCCCGGTCATCAAAGTTTACGGAATCCATCGTAAAACCTCACAGAATCCACCGTGGCATGGAATCCACCGTGAAATATGCCTCTTGGCATCATACCCCCGGGGTGGGATAGCAATTGACCTCAATTGCTATTAGCTCAATGTGGAGCTAACAGAGTGGGGAAAGCGTTTAAGTCTCTAGCGTGCATCCATTGTGCTTCCTCTACAGGATGGTTCTTAAATTTAACTAGATATCTAGAATACCTTCGGCCAGTTCTAGTGGTCATAAAGTCAGTGTCTATAATAGCTTCTGGTTCAAGTATTTCAGTCTCTTCCTCTAATAAAGGTGGGTTTTCATAAACAGGGTGTACAGGTAATTGGCCTCTAAATGGTCTCAATAAACTAATGTGAAATGTGTTGTGAATTTTCCAATGAGGTGGTAATTCTAATTTGAATGCATTGTCATTAATTTTATGAATGATCCTAAATGGTCCATAGAATCTGGGGGCTAATTTGACAACTGGATGTCTATCTATACTTTGTAATCTACGTTTTTCTATTCTCAGCCAAACATAATCATCAACTTTGAAATTCATTGCTTGTCTTTTCTTGTTGGCTTGTTTGGTATATGATTGCTGGGCTTTAGCAATCATATCTTTAACCTCATCAAAAATAGTGTTATGCATACTAGCAATATCATCAGCACTTTGAACTCTATTTGACAAAGATGCAACAGGTGTAGATAATCTATATCCATAAATGACTTCAAACGGTGCTTTCTTTGTAGATGTGTGTGGTGTATTGTTATATCCAAACTATAATAAATGCAAATGTGTGTCCCATGTCTGAGGTTTAGAAATAGTATATGCACGTAAAAGATCTAGAATTGTGCTGTTAGTGGCTTCTGTTTGTCCATTAGTTTCTCGATGAAATGCAGATGAGAAATCAATCTTTGTGCCTAGGTTAGCAAACAGAGTAATCCAAAAGTTGTTACAAAATCTAGAATCACGATCTGAAATAATAACTTTTGGCAATCCATGGTTAGTAAAAACAGTTTTCAAAAATAATTGTGCTGCCTGTGATGCTGTTAAAGTTTTTTTACATGGAATGAAATATGCTTGTTTACTGAATCTATCTACAACTGTCCAAATCATATCATGGTTAGATTTAGTATTAGGTAAACCAGTAATGAAATCCATAGAAATTTGTTCCCAAGGTTTAGATGGAATAGACAAAGGTATAAGTAATCCATACTGTTTACCATGATGTCTCTTAACTCTTTGACAAATCAAACATTCAAAAACAAAGTTAGATACATCAGCATCCATATGCGGCCAATAAAAATCTTCAGTTAATATACGTAAGGTAGATATGATACCCCTATGACCTTGATATGGGGGACAATGAATTTCATTCAAAACAAAAGATCAGAATGTAATTGTAACACACAATCTCTTTTCATAAAACATAAATCCATCATTATATGACAATGAATCAATAGGGATCAAATTATTTTGAACTAATTTATTCCAATCAGCATGAAAAGTAATATCCTGATTATATGTATCTTTCATAGCAATCAAAGAATCAAAAGATATGACATAAATATTATGAATGGCTGGTCTTCTACTCAATGCATCAGCCACTACATTTTTTTTTCCGGGTTGGTATTGAATGATAGGATGAAAACTTTGAATAAAGGAGGCCCATTTGATATGATGGTCAGAGATTTGAGATTGGCTAAGTAAATGTCTAATACTTTGCTGATCAGTCTTAATCATAAATTCTGAACCCATTAAGTAGTGTTTTCACTGTCTTAATGCTTGTACAACTGCTAATAGTTCATTGTCATATGTGGAATATTTCAGCTCAGAAGGTTTCAACTTACAACTAGAATAGGCTATAGGATGATTGTCTTGCATAAGTACAGCTCCTATTCCTGATCCACTAGCATCGGTTACTACTAGAAAGAATGGTCTATTAAAATCAGGCAACTGTAAGACAGGGGCATGGGTTAATGCATGTTTCAGTAAGTCAAAGGATTTCTGTTGATTTTCGGACCAATGATAAACAATTCCTTTCTTCAGAAGTTTGGTTAATGGTAAAGCAAGTAATGAAAAATTACGTACAAACTTCCTATAGAAACTAGCAAGTCCAAGGAATGAGCATAACTCATGCACGTTTTTAGGTACAGGCCAATTCAATATTGCATCTATTTTCTTAGGATCAACTTTAATTCCATCAGATGATATAATATGACCTAAATACTCAATTTCTGTTTTAAAGAATTCACTCTTTTCAGGATTTGCATACAGTTGATTTTCTTTCAATAACTGAAAAACCAATGACAAATGCTCATAATGTTCTTTCTCATTTTGACTAAACACCAAAATATCATCAAAGAAGACAATTACACAATACTGATATTTTAGAAATATATGGTTCATCATTCTACTAAACGTAGCAGGTGCATTAGTCAATCCAAATGGCATTACTAAAAATTCGTAATGACCAAACTGTGTTCTAAATGCAGTCTTGAATATGTCTAACGTATCTAGTCTCACCTGATGATAACCAGACTTAAGGTCTATTTTACTAAATATAGCAGATCCTTGCAGTTTGTCCATAAGGTCATCAACTCTAGGAATAGGATACTTATTCTTTACACTGATCTTATTTAAAGCTCGATAGTCAATGCACATACGATAGGTATTATTCTTTTTCTTGACTAACAGAACAGGTGCACCGAATGGAGAACTGCTAGGTCAAATCAATCCTCTATTTAGTAATTCCTCAACTTGACTCTGGATTTCTTTTTGTTCTATCTGGTTATGCCTATATGGTGCTTTGCAAGGTGGTTGTGTGCCAGGGATCAAATCTATCTTATGGTCTTCTGGACGTGAAGGAGGTAAACCAGGTGGTAGGTCTTCTGCAAAACAGTCCTTAAAATATGCATGAAATTCTTAATGCCTAGGGTGCATATGACTTTCTTTTACTTGCAATTCATTCACCCAAATAAGATAAGATTTACTACTCTTGCGTAATGCACGTTTAGCTTGAGTATGCGAAAGCAGTGGAAAAACATTAGATGCATGCATACCATATAATGTAATAGATTTTCCTTGAAAATTAATATTCATTGAATGTGTGGAATAGTCTATATCTGGGTTATGCTGATGACACCAAGGCATACCTAAAATAATGTCACTCGATTGTAATGGAACAACTAAGAAATTTCTTCTTTCAGTGTATTGACCAATTTGAATCTCTAAGTCTTGCACTTCCTGTGTACCATTATACCTAGTGTCTAAGAATGCAGCTTTGATGTGATAATGCGTAGGTACAGTCTGTAACTTCAATTCTTTTACTAATTTTGCTGAAATAAAATCATGAGTACTACCGTCATCATGCAAAATAGTCTTTTACTTTCCATGCACCAAACATTTCATAGTCAATAAAGAATGTGGAGTAGCCATACCTGGTAAAGTATCGGAAGTAGTAGTAGTGTCGTCTTCATCTTCAGTGAAGTCAGGCATATCTTCATGTTCATCTTCGTCTATTGCTCCAAGATAGTTGATATGGGCTGGTGGCTTCTTTGAATGACAATTTGCTGCTAGATGTGTAGGCTGGTGGCATTTATAGCATACTATTGGCTTGGCTTTGGTTACATTGTTTGCAATGGCGGGAAGTCTAGGTACATTAGGATTTGGCTGTGGAATAGACTTAGGGTTTTGATTGACATTGGATGGTAATGCAGGTGGTTTTGCCCAATTTTTGCGGAAAGATGATGAAGAGAAACGACTTGGATTAAATCTTCTAAAATTGGAATTGAATTGCTTAGATCCATAATTACCATTGGCTTGGAATTTCCGTGGTCGTCTGTCTCTACCTCGTAGCTTATCTTCAGTGTCGTGAGCTAGTGAAATGGCATCTTCAAGAGTAGCAGGCTTGAACATGTTAACTTTAGCATAGTAATGCCCAAGGAGTCCAGACATATACTTGCGCTTGTATGTCGCTTCTGGTACGTCTTCAAGCATGCATAGCTGGAGTAATGCATTCCAAAAATGCTCTGTATACTGAGGTATAGGCTCACGATCCCGTTGCTAGAGAAGATCCCATTGTTTAATAGCTTTCTCATGAAATTGTGGTGGAAGGAAATTCTGCATGAACTTCTTCTTGAAATTCTCCCAAGTATCAGGACATTCTATGCTCTTGGGTACTACAGTTCACCAAAGAGATGCTCTGTCTACTAAATGATTAGTGACACACTTGATTTTATCTTTTTCTACATAGGTTTCTTCATGGAAATAGTTGTCAAACTGACTAATGAATGCTAGAACAGTTTTTCCTTCTCGTATGCCATTGAAAGTACGAAATTTGAAACTTCTTTTACTTATCTTTGATTCCTTGCAGATAGTTTGAGCTTCGAGAGTTGCGTCGATGGTACGTCGAATAAGATCTTCAACTTGAGGTTCTTCTTTGTCAGTAGACACTCTTTGTAAATTTGCCAATTGAGCTTGCAATGCTTGCCTAGCCCTTCGTTCTTCTTCCAATTGCATCATGATTAAGTCCAGCTTTTGCTCCATCGTAGGCTCAGGTAAGTTGCCTTCAGCCATAAGATCATCCATATGTGGTTCCGTCATCCTGAAAAACTAAAAAGACCTTTCTAAGTTAGCGGGATGAGTGTAGCTCAAGTTCGGGAATACAAGGCTTATGTGTTTTTTTTGGGTATAGCTTTCTCAATCTTCGGAAAATCTACGTATTATCCTTCTTCGTATGATGATAATGCTTCAGCAAACTTGCGTATGGGTAGAGTACCTTCCAATGAACAACTTTGCAGTTCGGAGTTTTTGCGCAGGAATAGTCCTTCTAGGAGTTTTGAACACAAGTCAGTTCTGACTCCATTTGACTAGTCTGACTTGCAGAGTTGCAGAATTATGTGACTTGCAGGGTTGCAGACTTGCAGAACTTAGTCGATTTAACTGATTTGCAAAATTTGACTTGAAGATACTTGCTGAACTTGACTTTTTGGGTGTGACCTGGAGTTTGTGACTTGCAGGATTGTAGAACTTAGGTGACTAAGCTTAATTGATTAAGCTTAAAGCTTAATGAATATGAAACAGCGTAGATCGTGGGGGGGGGGCATTTTTTATGACGCCGCAAAAAATTCGGAGATCCTCAGAGACCTCGCGTTGAGAATTGGAAGCTTAAAGCTTCTTAAAGCTTTCTAAGCTTTAAGAAGAAAAGTATGAAATTGATGACTTATCTCTGTTTATCCACGACTTGATGAAGGACATTTGGAAGTGGTCCTCCGTCGCTGTAGCCCGGTCCTTTGTGATCCAATAACAGAAACAGGGGTTCTTGATCGCCAAAAGTCTCCCTGTATCGACGGTTCACGACGAGATTGACCGTAGAGCCCGATTGTTCCAGGAGCTCCGCCTTCACACGAGATGGGTAGCGATTGGAAGCTCTTGATCTTAGCTCCGCTCTGATACCACTGTTGCGCAGATCGGACGCTGTATGCTCACGTAGTGAATGCCGGAAGGTCCCCAAGAACAATGAACTCTACTTTTTGCACAAGTTACAAGGTAAAAAGCATGAACGACAAGAGCAAGAGACCAATTGGGTGCAATCTCCCCCCATGCCTTGTGTGAGCGCTTCACAAAGCATGTATTTTATGTATATTTCATCTTTATGCTCAATAATAGCCCAATTTACAAAAATATAACAAGCTTTTAGCTTTTGAGTTTTCTTTTACACAAAAATAGGAATAAAGCTAATGGACGGTGCCCAAAGAGTCTGGCACGGCCAATACAATGTCCAAATAGAAATAACATAACCGTACGCCCATGCGCATACAAAATAATAATAAATAATCGATGCCTTAATAAATAGGCATGACAAAATATAGGCGTGGTGCCTATCAAAATATAATCCATAAATCGAATACTCGCTATCCTCCAATGCTTTCCTCCGCCACTGCTGCTATCTCTACACATCAACTGAAGCATTCACAATCGTTAGTAAAATAATACAATTAAACCGACAAAAGTGAATACCTAGCAGTCTTCAGCTACATAAATAAATCAACTGGTTAGAAATAAATCCTAACCTTAATTTATTACGAGTGCGCACTCAAAACTCATAAACGTTTATTAATTTAATATGCATTTTGCAGAATCACCCGCTATGGAATCACCCATGTACACACTAAATTAATGAAACGCCCGAAAAGAACAGGTGTCCCCATCAACTTCTCGCACAAATAATCCACTTTGTGTATGAGCCCCGGTCATCAAAGTTTACGGAATCCACCGTAAAACCTCATGGAATCCACCGTGGCACGGAATCCACTGTGAAATATGCCTCCTGGCATCACACTCATGGATACCTAAATTCATGACTCTAAATTTAACTGAAGTCTTCTTTCCTCCCAGAAACAATTCCACCTTAGCAGTTTGCCTGGTACAAGTTACCTCACGACCATTTGCCAACTCCACAACAAGCAGGGTAGGTGCTTTTACTGTGGCTATTCCTAATCTTTTTGCACATGCTGGTGAGATAAAGGAATGTGTACTGCCATAATCAATCAAGGTTTTGAAACCTTTACCTTGATAGTCCAACGGTGTCTGAATCACTGAGAACTGGCGATTCGGCCCTTTCTTGTGTAAAGCGGCATGGACTGTCGCTCTTTCGAATTCTGCTTCCATGGTCGGATCTTCCTCTTCTTCTTCTTCGCATCTTTGCCTATTGGCAATGCAGGCGATTCTTCCTCTTCCACGGGTAGCGGCTCCTTGACCACGGCTTGCTCCTTGGAAAGGCGTTTGGCGATGTCCTCCGCTGAGCTTGGGACATTGCCTCTTGAAGTGACCGGGTTTGTTGCAGTAGAAACAGTGGAGGTTTCGGCCATTACTTTGAGTAGGAACAAAGTTGTTGACATTATTTGTCCTTGCTTTCTTTCTTTGTCCCTGATTATGACCTTGAGCTCTCTTCATTTGAGGTCTGAATGCTTCTCTGTTCGGGTCATTATAAGACCAAGTTTTGTTACCCCTTGGTCTAGCTTGCACCTCCTAAATTATAGGCGCCACTCGAATGAGTGCATCCTAAAGATCTGATGGACGCATAGATTCGAGATGGGTATTTACTGGTGGATTTAAGCCCGCACAAAATTTGGACACCTACTGTGTCATATCCATCTGTGGCGCATACTTTAAAAGTGAGACGAATTTAGAGTAGTATGCGTCAAGAGTGAGTCCCAGCTGTTTTAGCTCGTAGAACTCATTCATTTTCTGCATGCGATATGCAGGTGATAAGTATCTACCCTGCATGGCTTTCTTCAGCTTCTCCCAGGTAACAGATCCCTCTGCATTCCCTTGATCCCTGCACCATTGCTTCCACCAAAGTCTAGGTTCGCCGGTGAGCTTTAGCTTGGCGAGCATAGCCTGATTGGCGGGTGCAGTAACGGCTACTTCGAAGTAATCCTCCATGGATTCAATACAAATTTCAGCATCAGCCTGGACGAATCTGCCTCTCCCATCAAACTCGGGTGGCTTAATCTGCTTAAGGAGGAACTTCTTCTCCTGGATCATAGCAGTACTTGATGTAGGAGGCGAATTTCGAACCTGTACCTAGGGTTGTACTTGAATAAAGGTTTTCTTAACGTTATTATACAATAATCGACGTTAGCTTATATTACATCTTTAATTCAGCTATCTCGTAAACAATCTAACTACTTAACTTTTTATCAACTCTTATGCACAGCCAGACATTGATAAAAAGAAGCCTTTATTTGTATTTACATGGGCATAGCCCTTTCGAATACAACGTTTCATGTGATGATAAGCCAATTGTTACATTTAGTTTGGGGAGAACAACGTTATATTGCATTTATCTACACGAACTGTGTAATAGTAAGGTTTTGGGTCATAGATCTTCAGGAATCGATAAGTCATTGGAAGTTCAGGATATCCTTTCCGTTGGAATCGATACTTCTCATGGCGGCCCAACACTTTAATCCTGTCAGCGGGGATTACACGAGCTACTTCCTCATATACATATGAGTTCATTTCAACCCTCCGACCTCGAATATGTAAAGTCGAATTTACGTGAGCTTCCACAAAAACGAATAGCTTCATGACTTTCAAGTCTTCCAACCACTGGATCCTTTTTAGGTTAGTCTGTAGATAAGCAAACTGGTGGGCGGCTATATAGTAGATTCCTGAAGCACCCGTCCATCTTCGTTCTATGTATAAAGGTGATGGATTATAAATCTGCTCCAAGATGTTCATCATCCCAATTCTTTGTCTATAAAGAAGAGAATGCATTGCAGTCATAAACATGACCCGAAATACCAAAAACTTATTCCACGCTTCGTAATTCAGCAAGACAGTATTGAAGGTAAGAAAATGTTTGGAAAGCAACAATTTCTTTACTTCATTTTATTGAGATTTCATAAAAAAATAATTCCGTTGTTGGTCGGCTCTAATACCAACTGTAACGTATCCACTAGTATCATCCAGGACACGTCTTAGCAGTCCATCGGAAAGGATGTCTAGAAAGCTCCGCCCGGCACTCCCATGGAATGCTACGGGGTTTGTGATCTAGGGTTTTCCACGTCTGCCACGTAGCAGAAGTATTCTGTCCGTTCCCCACTTAGGATCGACTGGAATTAGGGTTTTCCTTATTGGTCATTACCTAGCAGCAACTAGCATCGGACCCAAGCAAACTACTTTACGCAGACACGCCAGGTCCGAAGCGGATTCACACTGCACTTGGTTCAAGGAGAATGGGAAACAAGAGGGATACAAAGCTCAACCTCTCTAGCATAAGGCATAGTCCCATTCCGTTTCCCTAAAACAACGTAAATCGATTAAGACATCACTCTAAGTCAACGCTTTTGTTGTTCGTGTCCTTTGACGATCATCCTGTTGTTCTTTAAGATTTGAGAAAAGTTTTTGGCTGACCGGGACCACCCAACTGTAGGACGGACCCATGGCCCATCCTCCACACTTTCCTCAATTTTTTTTTAGTTATGTAATTATCTAACACATTAAATTGACATGTAACAATCAGCTTCTTTAATTAAACCATAAAGCACTGGTTCCTTTACGTAATCTTATCACGTGACATAGAAAAACAATATCAAACAAGTTCTTTATTAACATATCATCATATTTATCTTTAAAATACAAGGAGTTCCGCCTGTAGGCTTGTCCATAATCTGCCCGAAGGCTATCCAGTAATCCATAGGGATTACTATTCCAAGCTTCCACCGTAAACTAGTATGCGGGCCTTGAGATCCAATCCCGAGTCACGTTAGCCTCTTGTGCAGGACCCGGAAGGCGAGGGATTTACAGCCAGAGCCCCCCCTCACACCCAAGCATCCTCCTGCTCCAAGTAGAGCTCAACGGAGAGACCTCTCGTGGCGGGTTTGGTCCACGTTCGCGGCGCGGTCAACAACCCCCTTGGTTAGGGTCAGGCAAGCAGTCCGGGGTAACTGAAGTTGCCTCTCCCTTCAGGACTTCAACCTGAAGCATAGATATTCATTTAATTTGTAATTCATAAATCAAACAGTGCTCTAAATTCTCTAGCAAGCACAAACACTTTCATTAACCGATCTTGTTGTTGGCAAACTGCTAAGGAATGATTCTTTCCTTTCGAATGCATCAGCACTCGTTCCAAGGTGTCTTGCAACTTGGCAAGGTCCCTTATATTCTGGGTTTGGGCGTACCCTATTAACCCAACTTGGTCAACCCTAAAGTTCATTGGATACTTTAGTTTCCGGTTTTTAACTTTCCTTATTTAGAAGGATATCAAAGAATACATCCTTTTGCAAGATAACTTGTGTAAGGATCCACCATCCTTGCTGAGGGTATTTAACCTTTTTTCTTGTGAATCAATCATTAGACTATATGACTTCGTACTTGCTGTGCAAGTCCTGCATCGTAATATACGATGAAACAATCCGTTTTAGTTTCTTTAAGCTGACGTTTGTCGGACCTAGGGTCTCTTTTTAAAAACCTCAAGGACAAACCCTAGTTCTTTTACATTTACGAATTTATTGACCCTGCAATCAGGGAAGGTAGTCAAGTGTTTAAGATATAAGCGTTTCTTGGTCTTTAAATCATTCCCAAGGTATATTTTGCAGCATAGGTATTTCTAATTTTACATTAATTTGGTTATCTTTTAGAAGATAATATCGAGATCACTTTTGCATGATTTGCTATCTATAAGTCAATTTGATTTTTTTCAATCCTAAACTTTATCAATTTGAGGTTAGATAAATTCAATTAATCTTCCTTTTTTTTCCTTGCGAATAAACTCACGCCAAATAAACAATCTTTTCCTTGCTAAGATATGCAGTTTAGCAATGATAACTTCCTAATCCACGTAAGAAACCTTTCATGAATTTCACCTTCTATGATGATTCATTGCAAAAAAAGAAAAAGAAAAAAAAGAATAGGGGTTAATGGTGCAAGATGCAGTTTTATACCTTCAAGATTTAATCGAAATATACTACTATAGTAGGTAGATAATCTTGCTTGTAATTCATTTCAAAGCACGATGTTATTTGAAGGAAACTATGTTTATTATATTATCATTTTTGCATGTTCAATTAAACTAAACTCCTTCATCATAAATAACTAGGACAATATATATCTTATCCCAATCAATTCATCTTGCATGATTAAATTAAAACCGATATAAAACTAAGAAGGAAAAACCTGGTTTTGGGTTGAGATATCCACATGGATACCAGGAGATGACCCTCCCGCAGCTACTCCTTGGACTTTCTTAGGCAGCATCGCAGTTGTAATCCTTCGAACGTGAAGGCAGCTTTTACTTTCCTTTTTGGATTTCCACCGTCTCTCTTTCGAGGCAATGAGCCGTTTAAAGGATTGACCACGAGAAGGGATAATAAGACCTTTAACTTCTTGGGAGAGGGAAAGGTTTATAAAGCCTGAAGAAAGCCCTATAGGATATATACACGGCAAAAAGGTTATGGGTAAGTGTGGCTTCGCAACCATATGAACCTTGGGAGAATTTTGGGCTTGGGGTAAAAGATATAGGAAGGGGGATTTTTAGAGAGGTTTTTGGACACGGGGTAGTAAAGGTTTTAGGGATTTTAACCTGGAGTGATAGGGGAAAGGTGAAGGGTGAAGGCTTCTAGCATGGGGTGGGGGGGGGGAGAGGGAAAAGGTTGTGTAAGGAAAAGGGGACACGGGGTTAGAAAGGGGCTTAGGGGGTTTGTTAAGAAAAAAGAATATGAGGGGGGGGTGCAACACAGTTTTAAAGAAACACAAGAAGGGACTTTACAAATTTAGGCATGGGGAAGGGATTTGTGGGTTATGAGGCCAAGGGTTGTGGGGGTTTAACGGCCCCTCGGGAAGGGTTAAGGCCTTAAGACTGGGTGGAGTGAAAGGATTTCCAAGGGGTAGAACCGGGAGGGGGGAAAAAGGGTAAGGGAAGGGTATAGGAAGGGGGACTTGAGGGTTTTAAAAACCCGGGATGAAGGATTTTTTTAAGTATAGGAAGGGGGCTTGAGGAGCCCCCCCTTAGAAGCTTCTTGAAGCTTCAAGAAGCTTCTTGAAGCTTCTGTGGAATCAGAGAAGCCACATGGGGAGGGGGGGTTATTTGACGGGACGACGGGGGGTGGAAGGCTGCAGGTGGCGATGAAGTGGCTATCCCTCTCTCACAGCGGACGTCAGGCGGCAGCATTTGAAGGCATGGCGGCAGCGTTTGAAGGCAGGGCAGTGTTTTTTTCCTTTCGTCCTTCCTCCGTCCCCCCTAGTACCTGCGGCCCTCCTATTTATATAGGGGAGGGGAGGGAATCCTCTCCCTTCGACGTGTCCCTCCGCATGCTTATGGAGCTGAGCAAGCTCCAGCGAGGAGCTTGCTGGCTCCTCTATCCCCCCTCTACCCTTCCAGCTCGATGCGTCGCCGTGTTAGAAGGAGAAATTTAAAATATATATTTGATATATTACAAAGACAGACCTAGGGCAATAGGAAAACGGATGAGAAATGCACACTTTGAAACAAATTTGAAGACATGAAGTGTATGAAAAAGTCTCTGATGTAAAAAGAAGCACACAATAATAAGTGCACTGTGATATGCTAGCAAGAAAAGCACCAGCCCATTGCAATTCATTTTGTAAAAGAGTATTGGGCTCTCTCCCATAGAAATTGTAAAGAATGAGAGGCGCATGTTGAGGTCTAAACTAATAGGAAGGAGAATAAAGGAGAATAGAGGAATGGCCAAAGGCAGACCAAAAAGGGGATGGCCCCCTAAGGAGGGGATAAGGGCATGTATAAAAGTCAAGAAATGAATGAAGAAGCTCATTCTAATGTGTGACCAAAATTGCTCTCTTCTTGCTTCTTGCTCTAAGTACTTTCTTCTTGTGCATGAGAGAGGCAGAGCATGTGTGTGAGAGTGCTAGATCATGGAGAAGCTCTTCTTCTCATCTTTTTATAATCTTCTCTTTTCCCTTTTTTTGTAAGCAAGTCTCACAGTGGCCAAAAAATTGTCAAAAAATGATTCTTAACAACTTTTTTGAGTCCCAAACTTGGTCATCCAATTTGCAGATTTGGCCATCTAAGTTGGATGCTCAAGGTATATGGTTATTCGAGTGGTAAGACTAAGACGTCCCTGAGTGGCCATCCAAGGCCAAATATTTGGCCATTCAAGGCCCAAATTTGGTCCTAGTCCAACTGGTCAGACTCGTATTTGAGTGGGTCAACTTAAGTGGCTTGGACGTCCGCCACATCCGAGGCTTGCAGTCGTACCATGTGAGTGGTGCACACGATAACAGACCAAATGGTACAAATATCCACTTTAATATCTTGATAATCAATACTCTATGCACCCATGGTTCTAGAGCAATGCAACAATTACTAATAAGAACTTAGCGAATATCTAGAAGGCATGAATATGTCAATGGCAAAGATCTTAGGTGTTGCTACTTGTAGACCTGTCACTCCCTATCTCTCTCTCAATAGCTCTCTCTCAATCTCACAAAGTGCAAATGAGCTCTCTCTTCCCCTTTTTCACATTTTTGTTCTCTCTTTCTCCCCTCACACTTTGTTTTCCTTCCTAAACATTAAAAATCTATTTTCTTTCTTCCCCTATTTCATGGTTATACAGAGAGTTACCTTTTGCTTCTTTTATCTTATTTTCCAAACCTTAATGTCTCAAATTTGATCAAAATACAAATTTTCTACTCTAACCAATGTGTCGAAAGCTTCCTAAACCTAAACTAATCCACAAAAGAGATCAAATGGCCTCCAACTTCCTTGCTTCCTACCTAAACCCAAGTGCTGTTTTGGAGATGAACTCTTACTTCTCACTTGATTTGGAGTGTGCAAGCACTCAAGCATGAATCCATTTGTGCCAGCAACAGAACCAAAACGTCATTGCTTTCACAAGCAAACTGCCAAGACCCACAGATTGCTTATTGTTTCAAGTGTTTCAAGTCGAGAGCTATGGCTACCTCTCACATAGCCGTGTGCACTCTTCCACACACCAATGTAGTGAGCTTACCTTGGAATCGGATCAAGTACTGCCTCCCACGAATTTGCTGATAGCTCCACGATTAAAGATGTGCCCTCAAAGCAAGGTCCATCTCCAAGATCCGAGCTTCAACCTCCATATCCACGCACACAAAAAGGTAAAAGAGAAGATTATAAAAAGAGGAGAAGAAGAGCTTCTCCATGATCTAGCACTCTCACACACATGCTCTCCCTCTCTCATGCACAAGAAGAAAGTACTTAGAGCAAGAAGCAAGAAGAGAGCCATTTTGGTCACACATTAGAAAGAGTTTATTCATTCATTTCTTGAATTTTATACATGCCCTTATCCCCTCCTTGGGGAGCCATCCCCTTTTTGGTCTGGCCTTTGGCCGTTCCTCTATTCTCCTTTCTTCTCCTTCCTATTAGTTTAGACCTCAACATGCGCCTCTCATTCTTTACAATTTGCATGGGAGAGAGCCCAATACTCTTTTACAAAATGATTTGCAATAGGCTGGTGCTTTTCTTGCTAGCATATCACAGTGCATTTATTATTGTGTGCTTCTTTTTACATCAGAGACTTTTTCATACACTTCATATCTTCAAAAAAATTTCTCATTGTGCCATACTCCTCTGTTTTCCTATTGCCTTGGGCATGTCTTTCCTTTTTGATTTTTTGGATTTTCCCTCTTGGTCTTTCGAGGTTCTAACATTAGTAAACTACTATTTGCAAATAAAATGAATATATTCATTACAAACA
The DNA here is from genome assembly GCF_053477565.2 of Lygodium microphyllum. Classification (NCBI taxonomy): domain Eukaryota; kingdom Viridiplantae; phylum Streptophyta; class Polypodiopsida; order Schizaeales; family Lygodiaceae; genus Lygodium; species Lygodium microphyllum. Next base: position 98,296,129 of record NC_141155.1, read on the forward strand.
TTAAATACTAATCTAGCTTTATTGTTGAAGGGTGAAACGAGTGTTCTCTAACAAACTCCTAGACACCCTATGAAAATCTACTAATTCAATCAAATAGGGAAGCATATATTTCAAGAGGATGGTATTCATGGGATTTTCTTGGGTCAAATAGGAAAGCATGTGTTTAAAGAGGATGGTGTCCATGCTATTTTCTTGAAATGTAGATGGACATGTAAAGGAGTTAGGTGGGTTACATTGCATCTTCTTTATGTTATCATCCACAAATAGTATCATTGCAGGGCTAAACTGTGGCTAATCAATATCATTAAAAAACTTTAGAAATTGTAGATTCACCCTAAATCCCTTTGAAACAATGAGTTACGATGACAAATGCACTAGTCTAAGAGGTATCACTTTTCTATAATTAGCCATAGTCTCTTTAGAAGGCATAAAAGTGTGGCATTGTCTAAAGAACATATGTAGAATTACTAACCAAGAATTTGGATCCCTATGTCTCTTGCACCTTTTTTTCTTCAAGTATTTTTGGTATAACACCTTTTCATTGGAGGGGACTTTACCTCCTCATTCCAATGGTGCTCAATCTAGTGATCCTTATAGAGCTACTCCTCCTTCAACTACACCTAATCCCTACATTTCTCTCCAAAAGTTTGCAATATCCCCTTCTCCAGTTGCACATACATAAATTTGCATTCATATCTATTATATATACAGAACACATCAACAAGATACCATTGCAAGTATACCTCTATAGAAGGATACCAAGTTATGCATGTAGAGAAGTCTCCATGTTGCTAACTTGCATGACTTCTAAGACTCAATATCATCATCTAGTTTGAAATTCTCTTAATCTCCTATGTGAACTAGAAGGAAACATATTTGTCCATTTGAATGTTCTAGTAGTTTTCTCATTAAAAACGAGAGAGAGAGAGAGAGAGAGAGAGAGGGATTATATCATCATCTAAGGGGACATGAAATTTTTTTTTCATTAGATAGGGACTGTCGGCAATCCCTTTTGGAAAACACAAAGACAAAGACTGAGAGAGCTTTGAATCACAATTGTTCTCCATCATCTCTCTAAGAGGACGTAATTTTTTTGTTTCCATACAGTGGTTGCCCCCACAACTCCTTCTCTAAAAAAAAATTCACAAGTTTCCTCCATCTCTTTGAGGAGAATTTTGAAGTTTATTTTGACTATAAAGGAGTTGTTGACAGTCCCCTATTCAATGATTTTTTTTAACAAAGGACTTGTGAAATTTTTTCTTACTCAAAAGGGGAACTTTTCACAAGCCCTCTCAAAGAAATGATGGAGGAGATTTGTGAAAAAAAAATTCATCTTGAGAAGAGATTGCTAGCAATCCTCTTTTTGACAATCTACTTGCAACCCCCTTCTCAACCAAACAAAAATTGAAAGCAAGTCACATAATCTCTCTCTCTCTCTCTCTCTCTCTCTCTCTCTCTCTCACACACACACACACACACATTTTCCTTGCTCTCTCATTTGTCTATGTCTCTCTCTCCCCACTCTCTTTATATTTTTATTCAGTAATTAACTAAAAAATGATTAGCAATTAAGTTTTTAACTAGGTACTAAATTAAGTAGTGCATGTGTGTATGCCTCTCTCTCTCTCTCTCTCTCTCTCTCTCTCTCTCTCTCTCTCTCTCTCTCTCTCTCTCTCTCTCTCTCTCTCTCTATGTATATATGTGTGTGTATGCGTATTTGTGTATGGCCCTTATCTTCATTTCTCTTCACTAGGTGTATCTCTGGCAATGATCTCTCTCTCTCTCTAGAGTCATTAGGACTCAATAGAGTCAAGAGATAAAAAAGAATATATATATATATATATATATAAGAATAAGAGAGAGAGCGAGAGATTATATGTGAGTGTGTGTTCTAATAAAAATTCAAAGCTATTAATGTGTAAGAAAGGCTCAAAGATAATACAGTAGCATTGTGTGTGTGCGTGTGTGTATGTGTGTGTGAGCTCGAGTAAGCTACTTATGAATATATGTGTGCATCATGTGAGTTCAAAATAAGGTATTTTTAAAATACCATTTGTATACATTTTTTACATACAAAAGGATATGATATAATGGGGTTATTTATAGATTGAATAGAAAAGGGTTATGTTTTATTCAAGAAAAATTCATAGATAAAGATATTTATAAATAGTCCTTGAACGCATGTGATGTAGAGTATATACATGTAGTAACTTCTCCAAGAGAGAGAGAGAGAGAGAGAGAGTGTGTGTGTGTGTGTGTAAAGATCCAAGGCTATTAATGTAGGAGAGGGTATAAGGTAGTATTATAGGAGAGAGTGCTAGAAATATTTAAAGCCAATGAAAGGGCCATCGTGCCCCTTTCTTTGGCTTCAAAAATTTCTAGCACTTTCTCCTATAATACGACAATACTACTTTTGGACCTCTCCTACATTGATTTGAAAAAGGCACTAATCCAAACTACAATTCACATACCTTTCTCTTCTCTCTTATCAATGATTTTTAAAAAGACACCTCTCTCTTGGCCCTTATCAATAATTAAATTTATATCCTTCCTCTCTCATCCAAAAGTTACTTTTATCTCTCTCTCCTCCCTCTCTTCTCCATTAAGTCCTAATACCCTTCTAATTGAAATTCCTTATATTTGAAGTATCTAGAATATATTTTTGATTTTAATGACTAGGCAAACCATTAATGAATTACTTAGTCAAGGTGGATTAGAGTTTGTATGAGCAATAATCTTTAAAATTATATATTTAGTTATGTAATATTCACTAGACAAACCTACCTTAATTGTTCTCTCTATGTGTATATGTGCAAATGTACCTTAATTGTTCTCTTTGTGTGTATGTGTGTGTGCATACGTGTATGTGCCTCATTAAGAACTTATTTCTATCTCTATCTCTTATTTAAAAACTATTGTCACTAAAAATCTCTCTTTTTTTTCCTCTCTCATTAATGTGTGTGTATATGTGTGTGTGTGTGTGTGTGTGTGTTGGAGGTCTTAAAATGCACACACACATGTACACATATATGATTAGTTCAAAGAAGTATAACTATATTTTATAGCCTATGACTATTAATATTATAACAACATGATGTCAAGTTAGCAAAGACATGCACAATGAGAGATCAAGATAATGATCTCTCTCTCTCTCTCTCTCTCTCTCTCTCTCTCTCTCTCTCTCTCTCTCTCTCTCTCTCTCTCACATTCATTAAGCATATTAACTGAGCAGGGAATTTATACTTGTTTTTACCAATCAATATCCCTTCTTACCACCACAATAAATAATCCACAAATACGCAAGCTTTAATAATGATTTCTTATTTTTTAACCAATATTTAAATAAGTTTCTAGAGCCATGTATAAATAAAAATGTTTAGTGAGTATGTGGAATGGATACAAATGTATACATGTTTATACTCCAACCCATGCTTACCGAAAAGAACTTACATATCATATTTGAAAATAGAAGAAATGTCTTGTCGCCCATAGTAGTGTGACCAGCAAAGCAAAGACTCTACTAATTCTTAAAGCAAATGCATTTTACTCTCTCATAGAGAGTGATAAAGACAACTATTTATGAGTAAAGAGCGAACCATTTGTTGCGACACATGTCATAATCTAATGTAAAACAAGTTTTTCTAAAACTAGAGTACTCACACAAATATTTTTGTATTGCAAACACAAGAGAGAGAGAGATCAGTAAAAGAGAGATGTTTTCGCTACAATATATGTCACAATCCAATGTTATACAAGTTCTATTTATTGGGAGTGCTTACACAAATATTTCCATATTGCAAATATGAGAGAGAAAGAGAGATCAACATTGTTTGCACAACAAAGAGAATTGTTCATGTGGGGAGAGAGAGAGAGAGTGTGTGTGTGTATGTGTGTGTGTTGTTAGACAAGAGAAAGAGAGAGAGAGAGAGAGAGACAAAGAGATAGAGAGAATGACCTACTTGCACGTATATATATATATATATATATAGAGAGAGAGAGAGAGAAGAGAAGGTGTTGGTGAAGGTAGTGATGGTGGTGGTGGTGGTGGAATTGGATGTGGAGGTGGGTACATCTAAGGGTGGAATAAGTGAACTATGTGGAACAAGAATAGAGGGGTTGCCAAAAAAAAACAAATGCTCAAAAGATCACTCAAAAAACTCACTCCTTGACTTTTTACCATTGGCCGTAGTTTTCCTTATATGAGGTATATAAATAATTGGAATACCAAACTCATCCATATTCTAATATGAGCCATTAGGCTCATCATCCACATGTAAATAGCTTGCATAAACATCTAGTACACCAAGTAACTCAAACACTTTTTCTTTTCCTTTTTGTGATATATTCTCTAAACTTGTACCAATACTATTCACATGCAACCTACCACTTCATAGTTTCTCACTGAATCTACTAGGAGAGAACTCTTTTGGTTCACTCAATGTTTGTGATTGTGGATTCACATTTCATGGAACTACATTTTCTTTTATATCATCTCCAAAAAAAATAAATCTCAATAGTATACCAATTGTTCATGTAATCAAATACAACATCTTTGCTCATCCATGTCTTACATGTAATTGGATGATAATACCTGTAACCCTTTAGCTCCAGGAAAGAGCCAACAAATACATCATTCTCAACTTTTGAATTTGACTTCGTTCTTTCTGACTTCGTTCTTAGCTCATTAGGAATATGTACATATGCAATGCATCTAGATACTTCAATATGCAACAAATTTAGTTTATTGCCAGTAAAGTTATCCTTGGGTGTTATACCATGCATTGCTCGGGGGGTTCACTATATATATATATCCTCTATATAACGTGCAGTCATGGCCTATTTATAAATATCCTAATTTGTGAATTTTTTTATGAGTAAAAGACACCCTTTTCTATTCAATCTGTAAGTAACCCCTTTATATGACACCCTTTTGTATGTAAAAAATGTATAAAAATGTCGTTTTAAAAACCCCTTATTTTGAACTCACGTTATATATACATATATTCATGAGTGACCCCCCCGACATGCGTTGTAGCAGTGAAAGTCATGCTCATAATATATAGAGCTATAGAGATAGCTTCATCCCAATAATGATGAGGCATGCTCTTTTAAGCCACCATTAAGGCTTGTGCAATTTCTGTAATGTGCATAATCTTCCTTTTAGAAACACCATTTTATTGCAGAGTATATATGTAATCTACCTCTAAATTCCATGTTGTTTCAAAAAACTACTAAATTCATTACAGAGATAGTCTGCCCTTTTATCTGACCTTAGGCACTTAATGTATACATATGTTTGTTTCTCAATCAAAATTTTAAGATTTTAAAAGTGAGATAATACCTCACTTTTCTCCTTCATGAGATAGTACACCCATACCTTCCTTGTGTGATCATAATAGATGTTACATAATACTTACATCCATCCATTCATGCAGTATTTGTAGAACCCCACACATTCGAATGTACAACATTGAGTAAATTATTGCTTACATATATATAATGAGAAAATGCATGCCTTATCTGTTTTCCAAATTAGCATGCTTCACACACTTTTTGTATATTTTCCATTTTGAACTCAAGCTAGCCTGTCTCAATTTATGTGACTACATATTCTTCAACTATTACATATTTACATACCCAATAGGCTTATAGCAAATATCAATATCAACCCATAACTCAAGCCCCTTGTGCAAACATAGTAGCCTTTAGCTCAAGGACATTTACATCCAAATTAAATATCCCTCCCACACCCTTTCCTTTTACAACTAGTTTGCATCCATTTTTGAAATCGTCTACAAGGAATCCATTCTATTTTAACTTAATTTGCAATCTCCACTCAATCATTTTCCAAATGGAAACCAAGATCTTTGTAATGTTAGGCATATGTAACACATCAATAAGATAGTTAGCTTTTCTATCATGCTTTGCTAAAATAATGGAACACACCCAATATGAGCAATAAGATGCATTGTGCTCTTACCTATTTTCACAAAATAAGACATTTCATGATTTTTCAATTCTCAAAACGATTCTCCATGAGATGTCATATGGTTAGAGTAACATGATTGCACATACCACATATCATTAATCATTATTATTGATGCGTGTGCATTCACTATATTCATCACGTATTGCACAAAAAATAATTTCTTATTATCAACCTTATTATTGGTAGATGCATAATTATTATGCTGCCTTCTCCCAATTTTGTTGTTGCCACCTCTTTTATTTTTTGTACAATTATATGTAATATGACATTTCTAACCTACCTCAAGGCTATCCTCTACCACCTGTATGTGATCGCTCTTGTGAATGATAAGATAAGATTTTTCCTAATTTTTCCTAAAACAACTACCATTGTGGCCTCTACCAACAAAACCTCTATCTCGACTTTTGTTAGAGGAGAGCATATATTCTAAACTATTATTGCTTTGTGATGAAGATGCAACAATATCCAAAATTTTCTCTTCTAATATCAATATAGATACTAGATCTGTAAATTTAGGAATAGTATCTCTTATGTGGATGGAGGTTCATTATTACTTGTGCTCCTTGTCCAAGCCATCCAAGCATGCAACCACTATATTGTTATCATCAACTTGTACTTTAATAAATACAAGGGCTTCAATAATGCTTTTAATATTCAATGCATAGTCATCGATAGATAGATTGCCATGCTTGATATTACTTAACTTAAACTTCAAGTGTAAATTTCTAGCTTTGATATTTGTACCAAATAGTTTGACCATGTTATTCCATGCTTCTGCATGACTATTTGCATCCTGTATATGCCTAGTCATGTTGTCTAAAACATTGATGCAAAGATAATACATAACTTTTTGAGCACCTAGTTTCTATTCCTTAAATACCTTGGTCTGCTTAGGTGTGGCATTTTTCCCTTTGTTAACTCTAGATCCTTAGCATTATCTCCTTCAATGTAGTCGTGATAACCTTTACCCATAAGGAAATTGGTCAATCTAAACTTACAAGCATAGAAGTTACACTTGTCAAGATTATCATCGACAAAGTGATTAAATCCCTTAGACATCATATACCAAAATCTAAAATCTTACATTTATCAATAATATACTATTTCAAATAAATTATTACTCAAATTGAACTCAATACACAAGCATACCCCGAGCAACACCTATAATATATGAGTGTCTGCAAATAATGTCTTCGACACCCAACACCTACAACGTGTTTAGGAAATGATGAGGTTTGTAAAGATTGTGAACCTTATCAAATTTGCATACTAATGACCTCTAGCTCTTGAATGAAGGCCAAAATGTGCCTGAAACATGAATCTGACTGTACAAATATAGACCAAAGATATATAACTTTCCCTAGAGTGCTTCAACCTCATGAAGAAAGCTTGTTAATTAAAGATCGTTGTCATGATGTTATGAGGACACAGTGTGAAAAAGTATGGAGTGCATCATCATCCGACTTCTTTATTGATCTAGAGAGTCAATGTGATCTGAGCCATTAGTACTAGTGTGAGTTGTATGGATTATTCGAAAATACTAGATTTCTGGATAATTTTAGCCTATTTTTTATATTATTTATTGTAAAAATATGAAAAAGTTAGAAAAAAGCTTCTAGATCAGGATGGCATGCAAAAAGCTAGTTGCTTTTTCAACCAATTAGGGAATTTTCACAAGAGGGACAGATTGACGAAATCGCGTGCATTGTGATCGCTGTAAACAGGCTAAAAACTGCAAATTGAACAGAGAGAAGAAGAAGGAGTGATATGGGAGATCCGTGAACATGTATCCTGAAGTTTTACCCCCCTTTTGGAGCCAACAGAGTCGTTAGATTTGGGTTTCGAGCAGCAGAGAAGGAGCTGTAATTTTTATGCACGTTTTGTCCTACAAAGAAGCTAGTAAGGGTCTTGTGGCTACGGAATTCTTAAGAGAATTTGAAAGTCGATTTGAGCAGTTGGATCTTGCAAAATAGCAAGCTCTTGCAATTCAGAAAATTCAATTGTTTCTACAGACAACTGATCTTGAGCTTTAAGAGAAGCTTGATGATTTGCTAGAGGATCAGACTACAGAGACAGGTTTGAAAACAGAGTGGAGACATGTCAAGGAAGCTGTTACTGCGCTTGTGAAGAAGCATAGAAGAAGAGAAAGATTGCATGTCTCTAGCTTGCCTACTGTTATGAGCAAGACAATTGATGTATCCAGTAAGCCACCTACTTTTGTGGCTAACCCTATGGCTGTACCTGCTATTGTTCCCTCTGTTAGGGAAGATGTCTTAGATGAATTGGTCAAAGGCATGCGGGATCTTCAAATGAAGGTTGCAAAATTGGACGAAAAAGGACAAGAGGAAAGGGGATGGGCAGCAGCCCCTAAGCCTGGAAAAAGATGTATGTGGTGTGACAGTTTGCAGCACGAGAGAAAGGATTGTGCTACCTATCAGGAGGCCTTGGCAAGACAGCTTATCTTTTGGAAAGATGGCAAGATCCATGCACAAGAAACGGGATTGCCTCTAACTTTGAATTTTGGAAAGGGAGGTATGCAAAAGTTGTTGGAAGACTTGGTTGTCCGAAATGCTTATGCGGCGGTACATGCTTCTGCTTTTGGTCTACAGTTGTATAGAATGTATGGCCAAGTGATGGTTGGTCCAAAGGCTGAAATATGGACACATGCTTTACATGTAGCTGAAAAGAGAAAGGTCACTAATAGTGAAATGTCTCATGCAGGGCAAGACATTCGTGGCATAACTAGTTGGGAATCATCAGTAGATGCATATTCAATGTATGCATATTTAGCAAAGGTATAAAACACGGATGTACTTGTGGAAAAAAAATGAAAAAGAGATAAAGATATTGCAGGGACATCTAAAAGAATGACAAGAAGAAGTGTGAATCAGCCTAAAGCTGCAAATCAGCCACCTCCCGAGCATGTTATGGAAGAGGTCAGTCAGGAGAAAAAGCAGAATAACAAACAAGAGGGCAAAAAGAAGGGCAAGTAGCCAGGATATAAGTTGCAATCTGACATTGAGACAGCCATGGACCTTAAGAAGGTTCTTGAAGAATGGATCTTAAACATTCGTGTGGAATTTACCTTGGGAGAGGTGCTTGGCATTTCCAAGAGAGAATTTCATGATGAGATTATTGACATAATTAAAAGGAAGCATCCGTTTCTTAGTGATACCACTAGTACATTGCTGCAATTTGAAGAGGAAACTAGTTTGTTGGGTATTCGGGATGAATATGAGCATGAAGTAAGTACAAGATTGTTTAAGCAGGATGCTACTAATCAATGGACAGCATGTGGAAAAGAGAAGAAAGTGGCTGAAAATGCATTGTCTTCTTGTAGCAATATGCATGGTGGAGTAAGGCAAATGCAACAATATGGAGAAGAGACTCTAGGATTTATTCCTCAAAGTCACTACAAAAGAAATCATTGGGCTAGAGCTACCACTGAAACGGTAGTGAAAATAGGGGAACAAGAAACTCCTTGTGTTGCTTTACTTGTCCATGGGTCTCAGATAAATGTCATTGAGCAAGGATTGTATGAAAATGGTGCATGGCCTGTAGACACTGATCATGATTGGTGAATGAGGGTTGCAAATAATTCTTCACGTGAGCTCTATGCTGCATGTTCTAATGTAAAAGTGACAATTGATGATGTACAGGAAGAGCAACACTTCTTTGTGCAAGATAATTCCTCATATGCAGTGATTTTGGGACAGCCCTATATTACATGTGTGCATATGGAAACAAAGATGCTTGATGATGGTTCCGCTTATGCAAGAGTGAGAAGCAAGGATGGGAGAAAAGCAATCCAATTTCCTACTGTTTGTGTTAATCATCCTAGAAATAGGGATATGCTTCGAGAGTCTCCTTTGGTTCCAAATGCAAGGGAATTCAAAGACCTGGATTTTCATTAAGCACTATTGTAATGTAGGGCTACAGTAGTGCTGTTTAGTGGGTGTACTCGCCTCTTGATAAAATGAAGCATGTATTTACTATTGGTAATTCTCAATTTACAGCAAACACTTCATGTTGGTTTAAGCCTATGGAAGCTATGTGTAGGGATGAACGCATATCTATGAAACGGGCTACTAAGAAACTGAGAGCATTGGGGTTGTTAGCTGAAAATGATGGCATTTCAAGCATCTTTTATGGGTTGAATATTATTGACACTATGGCTGAAATTTTAGCAACTATACATGCAGAAAATGAGGCTGAAAACAGAGTGTTGTCAATATATTCTTTGGATATGTATGATGTTATAGCATTGTTTGCTCAGTAGGAAGGATTACAATGGGCTAAAGCACTTGTGGAGACAAAGTATAAGATAGTTGACAAAAAGGTGAAACCAATTGCTTTGCCACTTCCACCAGAGAGTGAGGGTATGTATGAAAAAGTGTCAAGGCAGCCAAGCTTACGGATCCTAAAGATATAGGTCATTAGTTTACATCTAAAAATTTACAAGAATTGAAAGTTGGTGCAGAAGAGTTTCTTTTGCTTGATGAGAGAGACTGTTTTATGTGGATGTTGGCCAGACATGGGAAGGCATTTGCATTTTAGCCAAGTGAAATAGGTTGTGTGGATCCAAATGTTGCCTCTCCTATGGTCATATTTACTATGCCACATGTACCATGGAACTTGAGGCCTATTCCAGTGTCTAAAGCTTACTTGCCAAAGCTAATGGATTTGCTAAATGAAAAGATTCACATGAAGATCTTGGAGCCTTCTTTAGCTCCATACTCAAATCGCTGGTTTACTGTGCCCGAAAAGAATGGGGCTTTGAGATTTATTCAAGACATGCAACCGGTCAATAAAGTGACCATAAGAAATGTGGGTGCAGGTCTTGTGGTTGATGAATTTGCAGAGGCTTTTGTAGGCAGAGTGATCTATTCTTTGGGAGATCTTTACTCCGGTTATGATCACTTTCAGCTTTCAATTGAAAGCAGGGATATCACAACCATGAAGACTCCTTTGGGGTTAGTATGGATGTGTACTCTCCCACAAGGTGCAACAAACTCAGTGGCACACATGACAAATGCTATGAATAGGGTACTTAGGGATTTTATACCACAATTGACAATGCCCTTCTTGGATGATGTTCCTGTTGAGAGAGAGAGAGAGTACGAGAGACATACACAAGACATGCTCCCAAAGAATGATTCATATTGATGTACAGTTAGTATATATAGGTGAGACCCAAGTCAAGTGATAGATGATATATATAGTTGTAACATTTCCACTCAAACAAAGGTCTCTGGCTGCGAGTGAAAAAACCCTTGAGGAGAACAAGGGAAAAACCCGAGCCCCTACACGTACCTACGATACAAAAATGATTTACTATAAAGTTTTGTTGAATACAATGATACATGCCTCAATCAATGAGACAAGAACTTGGAACAATACCAAGTGCATGTCTTAATGAACTAAAGCGAGCTTCACTAAGAGCTTTTGTGAAGATTTCTGCAACCATTTGATCACTGGGACAATGCTCCACCATAATGGAACCTTTCTTGACTTCATGTGGAACATAATGATAATGTATAGCAATATGCTTTGATTTACTATGTTGTATATAGTCTTTGGTAAGACTAATAGCACTTTGGTTATCGCATCGAAGAGGTGTACTAGATGATGAAAGATGTCCCAAATCTGTAAGTAGTTGTCGAAGCCAAACTAGCTCACGAGCTGCTAATGATACAGCAACATATTCAGCCTCAGTTGTAGAAACCGCAACACATCGTTGTTTCTTGTTGGACCAAGAAACCAAACATCCATTTACAAATAAACAATTCCCACTTGTAGATCACATGGATAAGTGTGAACTTGCCCAATCAGCATCTGTATATCCAATAAGGTCAAGAGAAGTTCAAGAAGATAAAGAAGAATCCTCTCGACGACGATAAATAAGACCAAATTCCTTAGTACCCTTGAGGTACTTAAGAATATGTTTTGCAGCACTCCAATGAATAGTTGAAGGGGAAGAAAGATATTGTCCCAAAAAGTTAGCTGCAAATAAAATATCTAGTCTTGTGTTTAAACCAATAAATTGAAGACAACCAACAAGATTAGCGAAAGGTTGATGAATGGCTGATTCTTCATTGTGTGTTGTAGATGTACCCTTGGTAGAGCTCGAAAGAATGGGAGTGTTGGCAGAGTGCGCATTTGTCAACCCAAACCTCTTAACAATATCATTAATAAACTTTGTCTGGCAAAGAAGAAGAATGCCTTGTTGTCGATGTCGTTGAACTTGAATACCCAAACAAGAATGTATCTCACCAAGATCCACCATTTCAAATGCAGTCGATAAAAGCTTCTTCATAGCATCTAAGAAAGCGATATTATTTGACACAAGAATAGTATCATCAACATATAGAGCAAGAATAATAAAACATTTGTCCTCCCTTTTGATGTAAATATTTGGGTCAGAAAAACATGCAACAAAACCTTTACATGTGAGGAATTGATCAATCTTAATATACCAAGCACGAGAGGCTTGCTTCAATCCATATAATGCACGATGAAGCTGGCATACAAGATGCTCCTTTCCTGCAATCATAAAACCTTTAGGTTACTCCATATAGATTTCTTCTTCAAGATCTCCATTGAGAAAAGCCGTTTTAACATCCATTTGGTGAATTTCTAGATCAAATAGTGTTGCAAAAGCCAAAATCATACGAACAGTTGTGGAGCGCACAACGGGAGAAAATGTTTCTTGATAATCTACTCCTGCAATCTGCGAGTAACCTTTTGCAACAAGTCATGCTTTGAACTTATCAAATGAGCCATCAGCTTTGGTCTTGGTTTTATAAACCCATTTACATTTGATAGGAACACAATTTGGGGGGAGTTCAGTGAGAATCCATGTACCTTTGGAGATTAAAGAATCGTACTCAGCTTGCATAGCTTCTTGCCATTGATCCCTTTGAGATGAATTGATAGCTTCCATATACGATATACAGACATAGCATCATCAAAGACATCATATTCAATAGAATAGAATCCATGCTCTATCTCAATAGGAAGATCGACATAGATCTCCAAATTTTCATCCATCTTCTTTGGAGGTGAAGGAGGTTTATGATCATCAGAATTAGTAGACTCACAAAGCAAGTAAGGAAACGCACTAAGCAAAGACTATGTATCATCTGAAACATCTAACGACCATGTGCCACCCATAGTCTTCTCATCAAATATAGCATCACGACTAATGATGACCTTTTGAGTAGAAGGATCATAAAATTTGTAACCTTTGGAATGATCTGAATAACCAAGAAAAATAACCTTCAAACCTGGAGGATCCAACTTATGTCGAGTGTCCTTGGGCACATGAATATAAGCAATGCAGCCAAATGTGCGAAAGTGAGAGACTAAAGGTGTCTTCCCTGTCCAGATTGTTATAGGAATTTTACCAGCAGGTGCAGTAGTTGGAAGATGATTTTGAATAAAAACGGCTGTTACAAGTGCTTTAGTCCAAAACTTTCGACACAAACCAGAGTGTATAAGCATGCAACGTATAGCATTAAGAATAGTGCGATTTTTGCGCTCAGCAACACCATTTTGCTGAGGAGAATAAGGAATTGTAAACTCGTGATGAATACCTTGAACCTTACAGAAGTCATCAAATAGATTGGATACATATTCACCGCCATTATCACTGCGAAGCGTCTTTATAGAGAATCCAGTTTGAAGCTCCACACTTATCTTGTATTGTTTAAATATAGATAAAGATTCAGACTTATGTCGAAGAAGATAGACATGTGTGTACCGTGAGAAATCATCAATGAAAGTTATAAAATATCGATATTGAGACTTTGAGGCAGGAAAAGAACTGCAAATATCGGTATGAACCAAATCCAAGAGAGCACAGGAATGTGATGAAGTAGAAGTGTGGAAAGGAGAACGATGGTGTTTTCCAAGTGCACAGTACTCACATATTCCCATACGTGGATGAGATTTAAGATCCATACCTTGCACAAGACCATGACGATGAAGATCAAGAAGTTTGGCAAAATTGGAATGTGCAAATCATTGATGCCATAATTTGCAATTTGCATCTCCAGGAGCAGTAACAACATTTGCAACTGTATCGTTCAATGATAGCTCAAATAGATTACCATGTCGAGGAGCCACTGCTATAGTATGTCCATCTTTCTCTATACGACATTAATTATGATCAAAGTCAACAAACAAACCAAGATCAACTAGACGAGCAACAAAAAGAAGATTTCTTTGCAAATCTGGAACATGAAGAACTCCTCTTAATATTCTAGTGGATGAAGCAGTCCCTAGATATAAATCACCCACTCCTTTGACTTGACAAGTCGTATCATCCGCAAGGTAAACAAACTTCTTGACAGGAAGAGAATGATAATTGTGAAGCCACTGCGAGTGGTATGTCATGTTTCCAGTGGCACCTGAATCAACGATGAATAGAGAACCATCATGAACATGAAGTACCTTTTCTGGAGAGATATCATGATGGACGAAATTGAACTCCTCATGAGTATGATCATCATCAGTTGTAGTTTGTTGAACAATATAAGCTCGACAACATTCTTCATCATATCTGCATTTATAACAACGACAAGATGGATGATCTGTATGTGCACAATAATCACAAGGAGGAAAACTTTTGGACGAGCGAGGTTGCTTTATAGTAACTCCATGCTCCTCATCATATTGACATGCCCAGATCAGAAGCCACATGGCCTTTCTTATCACAATAAGAACAATGTTTGTTAGGATAAGCAAGACGAGAAGATTTACTACCTTGATTAGGGCGTCCACGCTGTTGAAAACGTGAAGCGGGACGCTTGTGAGCAACAAAAGCAGCATCAAAATCCCTTTGTTCACGAGTGACCAAAACAGCATCACATTTTTCCAAATGATGCTCATGACGTTGAGAATATTCAATAAGAGATATACATGCTTTGTCAAAGTGGATATCATCCTTGTTAGACAAAATAGTGATGATATTGTCATATAAAGGATCTTTGATGGTATGAAGAAGTTGAGTAACAATCTGATTTTTAGCCGGCAACACCAAGCTGATTGATAATGTCTTTAAAAGCCTCGATACGAGAGTGCATAGAAGTAGCAACCTTATATTGAAGATTCTTCAAACAAGTTTGGAGATATAAAATTTTGGTGACCGATTTCTTCTCAAACGTTGAGATAAGATACTCCCAAACAGCATGAGAGGTTTCCAGATGAAAGACATCCAACATAAGTGAGTCAGGAAGTGCAGACAATATATAATGACCAGCCACTTTGTCACGACGAATCCAATCAGTATGATCAATTTTCCATTGTTCAAATAATGGGCCATTAGTAATCATAGAATTGTTATTCATCACATCAATAGGTTGAACTGGGCAAGACAGGTCGCCCAAAACAATATCAGATAATTCATCACCTTCAAGAATTAGCATCATCTTTGCTTTCCACTCGGGAAAGCCTTGTCCTTGGAAGAAGGGAACCGAACGTTGGCCAGACGGATATCCGTTAACAATTACGCAATTGGCCATGCCTGTATGTCGAGAGAAAACAAATAAGATGAGATCACAGAATCTGCAAACCATGATCAAGATGAGCGTAGTTGAGACGCATGGCAACCAAAATAGGGAGATGTACATAAGAACGATGAAAAGTATTGAGTGACTAAAAAGAAAGCCCGAAATAGAGAGACGTAACGTGCAAGACGAGATGACGCATATAAGAAAAGTGATATTTTGGTCGAGCAAAGAACGTGAACGATAATAAAACATCGCTAAAAATAGCAAGATGTTTGCTTGTCGTAATCAATGTCATTAACGAAGATGACAAACTATAATTGGGGATTAACGAACTGTAATTAGAATTACAGTTTTAAATAAAGAATTGCAGATTCGAGCAGAATTATTGTCTTGAATCTTGAACTGCCATAACTTTTGATCCAGAACTCCGATTGACAGGATTCCAGAACTCCTGAATTGTTGTTTTGACAGGATTCGAGAGCACGATGAGAGCTACGCACCTAGACCTGGTTTTGTTTTTAAAGACAAAATTAACTAATACTTCTAATTTGAATAAGTTCATGTATCAAATCATCACTTGTGCAAAGAATTCAATCAAGTATAAACAATGAAACAACTTATCTTCCTTGTTGTTGCTACGCATCCATAGCTCTGATACCATGTTGAGAGAGATAGAGAGTACGAGCGAGATACACAAGACATGCTCCCAAAGAATGATTCATATTGATGTAGAGTTAGTATATATAGGTGAGACCCAAATCAAGTGAGAAATGATATATATAGTTGTAACAGTTCTAATCAAAGGGTGTGCGGTGGATGAAAAGAATGAAGAGATGGATGCTCATGGGTGTAGACAATTTGCTGCATACCATATTGTGGATTGTGAGAGGATTTTGACACGCCTAGAAGATGTGCATTTAACTCTTTTTGAACAAAAGTCTTTCTTTGGAGTTGAAGAGGTTTTGATTGTTGGGCCTATGTGTGGGCCTTATGAGCGAAGGCCATCACCTGCAAAAATAGATGGGATTGATAGAATGCAAGATGTATGCACGAATGTATCAGAGGTGCGTAGATTCTTGGGTGCATGTGTGTTCTATTTGATATGGATTCCTCACTTTGCACATGTAGCCAATGCTCTTTATGAGCTTCTAAGGAAAGGTTAGAAATTTCATTGGGAAAGGAAGCATCAGAAAGCAATGAAGAAATTGAAGCAACTCTTAAAATCTGCTCCTACATTGAGAAAGGCTGACTATTCACATGGAAAGCCTATCATTATTACTGTTGATACAAGCCCAATCGGGATTGGATGGGCAATTGGGCAAGATGATGAGGAAGGACAAAGATATGCAATTCGCTTTAGTGCTAAAGTATTGATTGAATGACAAAGAAGATATCCATAGGTTAAAAGAGAATGATGGGGAATTGTGACAGCCCTTAAATGTGATGAGTATTTTATGGGTGCTCATGTAGTCATTGAGACTGATTGTTTGCCAGTATTGGATATGATTACTAGTTGTGCTACTCTGGACATTGCTATGCTCCGGTGGATTGCATACATCAAATCTTTGAACCTTGAATTTCAACATATTGCAGGAAGAGATAACCTAGTGGCAGACATGTTATCTCGAGCACATTATGAGAATGAAGATGGGATGATGGATGAGGAGAAAGAAGATAACTTTCTTATGACTAAAAATGATGTTGCAAGAGTGAATTCAGCAATGCAAGGTGCTACAGCATTAATAGAAGCTTTGACAACAAAGAGAATACAGTTTAGATGTTTTGTATCTTGTGTAGAAGTGTTTCTGGAAGAGAAATATACAGGAGAGTGGTTGAGAATTGGTCAATACCTCAGTACGTTAACAAGGAGAGATGAATGGTCTGATGAGGAGTTTAAGAAAATCAAGAGAAAAGTGTATGGGTTTTAAAAAAAAGATAGATACTTATGGAAATATGATAAAAAGAAACAGGGTATACCATTGCGAGTTTTGGGTGACAGAGCTTCACAAGTAAAAGTAATGCAAGAATTTCATGAAAGCTTGTGGGTTGGTCATAGAGGTGTTTGGGGTACTTTTATAAAGATCAAAGAAAGATATTGGTGGCAGGATATGTATAAGGATGTTGCTCACTTTGTGGAAACATGTACGACATGTCAAATGTATTCATCTGTGAGACATCGGGATGGATTGCAACCCACATATCCATTGTCTCTTCAATTTAAGTGGGTGGTGGATTTAGTCACGATGCCTACAGGTCTTTGATAAATGAGATATCTTGTGCTTGCTCATGAAGACTTGACTAATCAAGTGGAAGGGAAAGCTTTGCGTACTAAGATAACAAATGTTGTGTGTACTTTTCTCTTAGAAGAGATCTTTCGCTGGTATGGCTATGTGGGTAAAATTACAACAGATAGGGTTGAGTTGGATGTAGATGAAGCTCATGATTTCTTTGCATATTTGGGGATAAAGATTGCTTTAACTTCAACCTATAACCCTGAAGGAAATGGAAAAAGTGAAAGAGGTCACCCACCTATTGTGAAGGCATTGGCAAAAGCATGTGGAGAGAAGGTAAAAGAGTGGCCACGATTGCTCCCTTATGCTTTATGGCCCGACACAACAACTCATAGTGCTGTTACATGATATATACCTGTAGAATTGATGTATGGTCAAAAACCTATCATGTCGATAGAAGAGATGACAGTCACATGGAGTGTGTTACCTTGGGAGGAGGAGTTGAATCGAGAGGATTTGTTGGCCTTATACATTAGAGAGTTGGAAAGAAAGTCAGAAGACATAGAGGCAACAACTGCAAAGTTAAGGGTAGCAAGGATACAGAACAAGAACGGTTTGAAAAAAGACATAGACTGAGACCAAGAACCATACAAGATGGGTATTGGGTATTGGTTTATGATAGCAATTTAGATAACCAGCATAGTGCCATGGGTAAAGTTTCCAAAAGATGGTTTGGACCCTATGTGGTAAGACAAGTGTTTGATAATGCTACTTATGCATTAAATGAGTTGGATGGGACATCCATCAAACTTTCGATAGTAGGGGAAAGAATCAAATTATTCAAAAGGCGGGAATCTACTACCTATGAGTTGCCAGAATTGGAAGAAAATAGTGGTCCTGATACAGGGGCTAGCCACGAAGATATGGAAGATAAGAAGTAAAGGATATGGTTGCAGAGGATGAGGAGGACTTAGAATCCAATGACAAGTAGGATTCTGGCACATACCGAAGGATGTGCAGGTTCAGAGGGGGTGGATGTAGTAATGTTATGAGGACAGAGTGTGAAAAAGTATGGAATGCATCATGATCCGACTTCTTTATTGATCTAGAGAGTCAATGTGATGTGAGCCATTAGTACTAGTGTGAGTTGCATGGATTATCCAAAAATACTAGATTTTTGGATAATTTTAGCCTATTTTTGATATTATTTATTGTAAAAATCCAAAAAAGTTAGAAAAAAGCTTCTAGATTAGGATGGCATGCAAAAAGCTAGTTGCTTTTTCAGCCAATTAGGGGATTTTCACAAGAGGGATAGATTGACAAAATCGCACGCGTCGTGATCGCTGTAAATAGGCTGAAAACTGTAGATTGAATGGAAAGAAGAAGGAGTGATCTAGGAGATCCATGACCAAGCGTCTAGTGTCGTGGGATTTTACCCCCCTTTTGGAGCCAACGGAGCCATCAGATTTGGGTTCAACAGAGAAGGAGCTGTAATTTTTATGCACGTTTTGTGCTACAAAGAAGCTCCAGGAGATCTAATGCCTGGAGATTGCTTATGAGTAGTGCAAAGATTCTAGGTTCTTTCAATAGTTGTTGATTCAATTCATTTTGATTTGTATTTGTAGTGTTTACCATTTAGGTATTCTCTATCTTCTCTTTCATCTCCTATCTCTACTTCCTTCTACTTCTGATCCCCGGTGGATTCGACCTTTCGACAAAAACCCCTCTGACATCATATAAGTGAGATTTTCACATGTGTTTTCCATAGCCAAGCTTCCTTATAAACCCTTATGCTTATCACTCACAACTTCTTAGTGGAATGTTGCTTTGATAACATAACAAGATAGGGAGAGAGAGAGAGGGAGCTTGAGCCCTTGCAACACAGGTACCCATAGAGAATGCACACAATATAGGAAGTTGAAAATCCTAGCCTTTCTTCTTCTTCTTCTTCTTCATTATAACAATCTACCAAGAATAAAGACAGGATACAACATACATAATATACAAGCAGTCATAGTGTGAACATAATAATTAGCAAGATGACTAGATAGATATCCAATAACTCAAGTAGATGGACTAACTTATGTTGAGCTATAAGTATCACTAAAATGATATGTCGATGTAGGTACTAAGTCGCGTAAGAAACTCATGAATATATGCATGCATCATGTGGGTTCAAAATAAGGTATTTCTAAAATACCATTTTTTACATATAGAAGGGCATAATATAAATGGGTTATTTATTCTCCTTAACATTTCCTTTGAGGAAAGCTCTCGGCTAACTGAGACCACCCTTCCGTAGGATAGACCCATGATGTAGAGGATATACATATAGTAACTTCCCCTAAGGTAGTAGCTGCATTAGTGATGTGAATGTGGAAACAATCATTTAAGTATGTAAGTGCTAGCTCATGTTGAGCTTGACATCTCAAGATAATAAACTATCTAAATAAGCTAGCTCAAGAACATCAACTTCTAGGTCATTTTACTATCCACGCAATCCATATAAAAGGAAAGTTCATTATATAATGGGTATCCTCATGTTGATTCTGTATGTAACACCCAATTTTTCTATGAAATCGCAAAAAAGCCTAAAATTTTTCAGTCTATATTTCTTGGAATCCTCTTGTAATAAGGATTATTTAATTAAATTTGATAATTACAAATAATATAGAATAAAATGCATTGGCTTTATAAATCTCACTAATATCTAATAAAAAATCTATAAATAAAACTCCAAATGCAAGTAAGATACAATTCAATCAAAAAATTAATTCTTGAACATACTGCACTTTTTAGAATATATCCATGTGTAGCTAGAAAAACCTAAAAAGTACTAAGTTAGTATTGATGGCAGTTTTATTATTACAACAACTTCATTATAAGGTTCAAGATAACACATCTTAAAATTTTATGGAGATCATTCAAATGATATACACAATGTAACTTATATTAGAAAATTTTATTATTTTCTTCGAATTTGCATTTCTATAGTAAAAAAAGAAAACTATCATAGTGTATTGGAGCTATATATAGCTCACCCTATCCAGACTAAGTCTCACATATATATATATATGTAGATTGTGATCAATACGAAATAGTCTTTGGGAGTGTACATGGTGTGTCTCTTCTCTCCCTTTTGCATCTCTATATCTCAACATGGTATCAGAGCTATCATGATCGACTACAACCAATTCCTTGAAGAAGACAATGAGGAAGTATATCTATGTAGTATCTCTTCAATTCTTGATTCATGTTCTTTTCATACTTAAATTTGATGTATTGTGTATGTTATGAGCATCTTATGTTATGAATTTTAAGCATAGAAGAAGTTAAGTTGATTACCATCGATCATCATTTAGATTGCAAATATATTGAATTGTAGGCCCTGTTTGGACACCCTAAAAGTTTCTATTTGGAAAACTCTTAAGGAAATGCCTTTCTCAAGAAAACCAGTTTTTGTGATGTGTTAGGAATCACAAGCTTACTTCCTAGCAAACAGAACTATCCTCAATGCCATGCGATGTACGCTCATTTATTCTGCCTTATCTCAATGTCCTTGGGCTTGACGTAGTCTTAATAGAAATATTTGTGCAAAATCATCTTCCTATGTGCCTGCTTCTTCTGGTAAAATACTGATTACTACTTCGATAGGTTAAAATCCTTTTGTCTCATATTTTCAAACCTTTGGATGTATTGCTTATATTCATGTACCCAAAGAGACTTGCAAAAAACTTGATCCTCCTAGTTTGAAACTTATTTTCATTGAATATTTATTTTTTTCCAAGAGATACAAGTTTTATTGTCCATCCTCCATGAAGGTAATCATATGTCGTGATGTTATTTTCAATGAGCAACTTATGGGCAAGTAGGACATGGTCTGCTCAAGAAGATGGTGGAAGGATGTGGTCACTAGAAGATGTTGATGATAAAATTTCATTACTAACTGGTTTTCCTTTTCTATATGATGATGACCCTTCTTCACATGAAAACATTGACTCTTCAAATTAGAATTCACAACATACACCGATTATTGCTGATGATGACCTTGGCATTAATCTTTATGTTGATCTTCCAATTGACAATGAGCATGGTACCTATCATGTTTATGATGTTGATATTCTTGAGAATGC
Organism: Lygodium microphyllum; assembly: GCF_053477565.2. Lineage (NCBI taxonomy): Eukaryota > Viridiplantae > Streptophyta > Polypodiopsida > Schizaeales > Lygodiaceae > Lygodium > Lygodium microphyllum. Next base: position 98,317,994 of record NC_141155.1, read on the forward strand.
TCTTAATATTTGTGAAGCCCCTATCTCTTATAGTGATGCCATATCATCCCCACAAAAGGAACAATAGTAGGAGTCTATGGAAGCTGAGTATGAATCTCTTCTCTCTAAAGGTACATGGGTTCTAACTGAGTTACCACGTGGATGCACTACTATTAAATGCAAGTGGGTTTATAAGACTAAAATAAAAGCAGATGGAACATTTAACAAATTCAAAGCAAGGCTAGTTACCAAAGGTTTCTCACAAATTACAGGAGTTGATTATCAAGAAACTTTCTCACCTCTGTTGTTCGTATTACCAGTATTCAAGTCTTGTTAGTTTTTACCGTTGAGTTTGATTTGGAGGTTCACTAAATGGATGTGAGAACTGCTTTTCTTAGTGGTGATTTAAAGGAAGAGATATACATGGAGTAACTAGAGGCATTTGTAGTCAAACATAAGGAAAATCTTGCTTGAAGACTTCATTGGGCACTCTATGGTCTCAAATAATCTTCACAAGCTTGGTATCAAAAGATTGATCATTTTCTTACAAAACAAAGGTTTTATCTCTTGTTCTTTATATCTAACTTATATGTCAAGCACTGCAATGATAGTTTTGATTTTCTTGCTCTATATGTGGATGATATCAAACTTGTTTCTAGCAATCTCAACTTCCTTCAACAAGTAAAGAAGGTTTTATCTTTTGCATTTGACATGGTGGATCTTGGAGACAAACACACGTCTTGGTATATCAGATTCAACGGTATCAAGAAAAGTGTGTTTTATTACTACGTCCAATAAAGTTCATTGAACATATTATTTAGAAGTTTGGTTTGGGTTCTGCACATCGTGCTAGTACTCCTTGTCTTGTGAGTTCTACCAAAAATTCTCTCTCTACCAAAAAATGGACAATTAGCATTACATCAACTAATCGTGTTGGATGTCTTCAATTTGTTGGCTTAAATTCTTCCCCTAACATTCTTTGTGCCACAAATTTTCTTGGACAATATCTCAATTCTCCATGCCTTAAACATTGGACTGCAACTAAACGAGTTTTGAAGTATTTGAAAGGCACTAAAGATTTTGGGTTGGTTTATCGACGCCAATAAAAATTTGATTCTCTACATTCACTTCAACTTTTGGATTATACAAATGCAGATTGGGCAAGCTCTCACTTGTCTATGTGTTGTACAAGTGGAAATTGTTTCTTTATCAATGGTTGCCTTGTTTCTTAGACTAGCAAGACACAATGTTGTGTTGCTATTTCCACTACAAAGGCTTAATATGTAGTTGCATCTTTAGTGGCTCGAGAGTTAGTAATATGGCTTCAACAAGTTCTATTAGATATTGGCCACTCTCCTCTCTCTAGCACATCACTTCGATGTGATAACCAAAGTGCTATTAGTCTTGCTAAAGACTATGTTCAACATAACAAGTCTAAACGTATTGCAGTGCATTATCATTGTGTTCGATATGAAGTAAAGAAAGGCACAATCATGATTGAATATTGTCCAAGTGATAAGTTGACTACATATAGATTCACCAAAGGACTCAACAAAGCATGCTTCACTCTACTCACTTGGAACTTGGAGTTGTCTCAACTTCAATCTTTGGGATTTAATCTACTATGCCATTGTACATACTCCTTGTAGAAACCATACACTTCAAACACGCACATACACCTCAAACCTCTTTGTCATCTTTGTACATATATATTCACTTTCACTTCACATGCACGGATTCACTTTACATGCACACAATAATCCTTCTTGATCATTTTTGTATATTTGTATATAGGAGTTTTCAGGTTTTTCCATTGTGCTCGCTCATGGTTTTTTCATTTGCAGCTAAAGACCTTTTTTTTGAGTGGGGGTGTTGGAGCTACATATAGCTCACCCTATCTAAACTAGGTCTTGCCTACATATATGTAGATTGTGATCAATATAAAATAGTGTTTGGGTTTGTCTCTTTTCTCCCTTTCGTGTCTCTACATATATTCTCTCTCTACATCTCAACGTAGCATAGATTATATGAACATTAATACAAGTTCATATATAGATAATTTGAATTCCTTGCCTTTTGCACCATTTTCTCGTTAAATTGTGTATGCATGAGGTAGTAAAGTCAATCTACAATTATGATTATCATTTTTTATATGTGATATCATTATCATAATATATTTCCAAATCATCAAATGAAATGTCGAGAGAGAGGAGAGAGAGAATGTGTGCAACAAATGAAATGCTTAAAGAACAATGTGCTTTCAAAGTGCGAGTCAAACATTATAGCAATTAGGAATCTCTGATGTGAATGGATTTTTAAAAAGAGGGCCTTCATGAATTCGTTATCCTTAATCTCAAAATGGTAAGCAAGTATCACCAACTTATTTTCGTTTGAGAAGCTCATACAAAGGTACGAGAGCTGTGCATGGGCTATAGTTATGTCTCATGCATGTCGAGTCTTGCTTTCATATATCTAAGAGAGCCAAAAGCATTCACGAACCAATTTGACATCAATGTCTCTCGATACATGTCACATATAGCCTTGGACAAACACTCATATTTAGTTTTCTCTCCTACATGCCATCACATCGCTCTCTCTCTCTCTCTCTCTCTCTCTCTCTCTCTCTCTACGCTATAGTGAGAATGCAAAAAAAGAAAAGAGCTATTATACTTTCCAAGGTAACCACTTCAGAAAGATTGGACTAATGTGGGCCTTATCCTTTGTAGATGTTCAAACTTCACATTTTACGTATAACCTTGGACAAACATTCATCTTTAGTTTTTCTCTTCTACATGCTATCACAACTCTCTCTCTCTCTCTCTCTCTCTTTATACACTACATTGAGCATGCACTATTATACTCTCCAAGGTAATCGCTTCAGAAAGATTGGATTAAGAAAGGTATCATAGATTTTCGAACTTCAATTTGACTTTTGCTTAGAAACCAACTTATGTATATAGCCTAAAAACTCCAGTCCTTCTCCAAAGAAGAGCAGGACCAAAAGCGCTCCAAGCGGCCGGTGTGTTCCCGTTGGGGCAAGTAAAAAATTTGCTTCTTGACGCGAGTGGGAAATTTGTACTCACGACATGGGGTAATTTAGGCAAAGGTCAAGCCAACTGCCAATGACGTTCTCGTAATGGAACCGGGTACTAAAACTATGTGACAACACCATCGTCTTTTCAAGGACCTTGTCGGGCGTCCACCCTGATGTGTAACGGGCCTTAGCCTAGTCGGAAAGCATGTAAAAATCCGAGTGGGACCGAGTAGCCTATAATCTGTCGGCGGGCCGTTTCACACGTGTTGTCGGGCGCGCCAAAACCGTCTTTCTTCTTCTATATATGTTTACCGGTCGCGAGGGCCGGTTCTCGAATTAGTACACGGTAACCTTAGTACACACTCACTGATCTGGCACAACGCCAATGGCTCGCCGACGCCTTCACCTCTCACGCCGCTGCATTCTCCTGTCCATGTGCCTTGCCGGCGCCCTACTGTTGCTGTCCTGCGCCGCAGTCAGGGCCGAGGCATCGCGATGGAGGAGGTCGAACTCGATCTCCGGCAACAACGTTGTCCGCACCAGCGCTATGATGTCGATCATGATCAGCAGGGAGGAGCTCTTCTCCGAGGAGCATCTCCTGCGCCTGTTCGAGCAGTGGGCGTTCAAACACGCCAAGGACTACAGCGCCCACGCTCACCAGAAGCACCAGCGCTTCCAGATATGGAAGGAGAACCTCTTCTACGCCCACAACCACAACGCCCGGCTTGACAGCGCCAACATTGGAGCAGATGGCCAGCACTCGCGATCACGCCAGCCTTCCTACAGGCTTGGCCTCAACCAGTTCGCAGACCTCACCCTCGACGAGTTCAAGGTCAAGCACCTCGGCCTCCACCCGGCCAACCGAGCTGGTCTGCACCCCGTTAATTTGAACAGCACCAATCCCAGAACTGCGGATGGCTATACACCTCTCTGCAGTCGCAACTCCCTCCCCAACTCAGTCGACTGGAGGGAGATGGGCGCAGTTACGCCCGTCAAGGATCAGGGGCAGTGCGGTATGCCTCACGGCGCTCTAGAGTAGTCACGTTATATTAATGAGCATATTGTCGACACACTAGAATGGTCTGAGACATTGTTTCAGCTTGCATTGTCGCATTAATTTTGCACTGTCATTTACGTCCCCCTGATCATTGCTCATTGTTCTGAGAGTACTTTCTTCTACGTACAAGTCAATGGAACGTTCGTTAATGCTGCTCTAACTGTCATAATATTTCGCTCTACAGGCAGTTGCTGGGCATTCTCGAGCACCGGAGCCATGGAGGGCGCTCACGCCATCGCTACTGGCAGCCTTATCAGCCTCTCTGAGCAAGAGCTGGTGAGTTGTTCCAAGAATAATTATGGCTGCAATGGCGGCCTTATGGATCCCGCCTTTGAGTGGGTGATCGACAACGGCGGCATCAATTCAGAGCAAGCTTACCCTTATGTTAGCACCTATGGCGAAACAAAAATGTGCAACTCCATCCTGGTAAGCCTGACCACGCCCACCCGCCCTCGCAAGTAACGTGACTTTATCGTTCATTACATGCACATGCGGACGGCATCCTAATGAATAATTCGTATTGGCATGTTTTCGCATCTCAGAAGAAAAACAAGGTCGTAAGCATCGACGGCTACGAGGATGTCAAGCCTAACGACGAGGATGCCCTGATGTGCGCCGTGGCACAGCAACCTGTCAGCGTGGCCATCAATGCGGGAACGCGTGACTTCCAGCTCTATGCCGAGGTATGCGTCAATGCATGGATGTCTTGATTCCAGTTACATGGGCCACGCATATATAATACTGATGATGCACTGCTAAACGAAGGGAGTAACCCGCTCGCTTTCGGTGTGTTATGCAGGGTGTGTTCAGCGGGTCATGTTCAGATGATCCATATGACATTGACCATGCTGTTCTGGCTGTGGGCTATGGATCCAAGGATGGGAAGGACTACTGGATTGTGAAGAACTCATGGAGTGAGAGCTGGGGCATGGATGGTTACGTGCTTATGGAGCGTAGCACGAAGAATGCCCGTGGTGTCTGTGGAATTCATTCTTTCCCATCATACCCTGTTGTGAAAGGGACCACAGCTGGTGAGGTTAGCTTGAGCGTGATGTAGAGCATGGATATCGGTGTTTGAAATACTTCCCATGTCCATAACTTATTCGTTGAGCTCCGAAAAGGCGCACACAAGACCAATTGCATGTGCCATGTGGAGTTTGTATTACTTCATTGCTTTGGCCTGTACACAAGTCACTCGTTAATTTCAATTTGGTGGTTACCCCACTCCATTGCTATGTGATTCATATCGTATTACTAATTCCTTCTTGTATGTACACAAGCCGTTGTTCAAAACAATTTGATGGTTGCCACACTCAATGACTATTACATATGATCATTCTCGTCATATTACTTCCTCCTTCATATGTACAATTGCTTCAAATGAAATTGAGAGTTCCCACATCCTATTCTAAGTTCCAATCAAGGGAACAAGAAACCTTAGTCCTTGAAGAGCAAGATAGGTCATTTGAGTGTCATCTATACATTGGGAAGGATGATGCAAGAAGTACAAATTGTCTATGTTGATAGGCTAGCCATGGAGACATGGAATGCAACAAAGATATAGACAAAGTAACAAAGGAAAGTTGTGCTAGCAGAATTCAACCAAACTTCTCTAGTTGACAACTTGACAATAAAACAAAAGTCATAGCAAGGCCCTTCGACTGATCAACACAAGGGATGAAACTCTTGATCTAAACTAGCATAGAGTTTAATAGCTCAGCCCACCAAAAGGCTTGAGGCATCCAGCTATACCAACCACCATCTGATACATATTGACACCTCATTTGCAACCTGTTGAGTTCATCAATATAATTTTTAACATGCTCACCAATCTAGCACTGTATATGCTTGTTGGTTAACAAAGTCGATTTGCTTGTAAAAATATGTAAAATCAACACTATCTACCTCCCACTATCTACCTCTATGAGAGAATCCTTCAATTTTAGCCTACGGATTTAGAATCTACTATGAGCAATAAAAAAGGAAACACATTTTTGCATCACACAAATCAAGTGTTCTCTAGATTGTGTGTGTTCAATAAACAAAGAGTCAGTTGCATACCTTAAAGATGCATAGTCCAAACATCTTCACAATTGAAGCAATATAAACTAAAACATGTGGATGTGGCACCTTCCATTTCCTTCCACTTGTATCGGAACTTGTTAATACCCCTCCAACTTCGAGGACTTGTTTGGCTTATATAGCTTTGTCCCCTACTCTGCCTCACCACCACCAAGTGTTCTGATTCATGTATAGTGGTGGTCCTTATTGTGCATTTCTAGTGGTGGGCATGAGTCGCTAATGGCTATGCATGATATCTTACTAAGAGATAGGTCTCCTATTGTATGCTTGTGATGTGATGCACATGTCATTACAATCATCTAAGAGAACAACATTTGGTGGCATTTTCCACTTATCTTACAAACAATGCAATTAGACTAGAATATACTAGGCAGAACCCAAAGGTCCTAGCCTAGAGTGGGTTGAGTGATGTTTGCAACATGTCCCCTCTTATAGACTTGGCTATGTGGCACGAAGATGTCTCTTAACCATGATCAAGCAAGTACTTTGCACCCTAAGATAAACTATTCTTATAAAGCTACATTTGGAGTAGTTGCTATGGGGATCACATATGGCAATTGAGAATGATGGGAGTGCTTAGTGAGGATAACAATGACGGAGAGTGATCTGATCAAGTGCTTAATGAGGATAACAATGATAAAGAGTGATTAGCTTGCATCTCTTTAGGTGATCCTCACTATGAAGCTAATCTCACTTGCATGCACTCATTATTTACAACTTGTAGCCTTTAGCCATTGCTGCTCCCCATTGACAGTCTTCTTCTATCTTTGGTTCCTTTCTTGGCAAGACAACACCATCGTGAAGGCATTCACCATCAACCTACTCATGGCTAAATTAAGAGAGCTATCACATTGTCAAAATAGATGCTAGGAGTTCCAAGTTCTTCAATTCTATTCATATGAATTCAAGGTTGGTAGAATCGCATGCTACATTGTGTACCAATCCTATTGCATTGTCTAAGCCTTTTTTCAAAGTTCATGATAGCCTTAATGAGATTGACCTAGCCTGTCTTGATTGTCTCATCATGGCGTGGTGTAACGTGTCCCCTAGTATCATCCAGGACACGTGTTAGCAGTCCATCGGAAAGGATGTCTAGAAAGCTCCACCCGGCACTCCCATGGAATGTTACGGATTTTGTGATCTAGTTCTTTCCGCGTCTGCCACGTAGCGGAAGTATCCTGGCCGTTCCCACTTAGGATCGACCGAAATTAGGGTTGTCCTAATGGGTCATTAGCTAACAACAACTAGCGTCAGACCCGAGCGAACTACTTTAGGCAGAAACGCCAGGTCCGAAGCGGATTCACGCTGTACTTGGTTCAAGGAGAATGGGAAACGAGAGGGATGCAAAGCTCAACCTCTCTGCCATAAGGCATAGTCCCATTCCGTTCCCCTAAAACAGCGTAAATCGGGTAAGACGTAACTCTAGGTCATCGTTCTCGTTATTCCTTTTTGATGATGATGATCATTCCGCTGTTCTTCGAGATTTTTGAGAAAAGTTCCTGGCTAACCGGGACCACCCAACCGTAGGACGGACCCATGGCCCATCCTCCGCACTTTCCTCGGTTTGTTTTAGTTATCTAACACATTAATTTGACATATAACAATCAGCTTCTTTAATTAACCTTGTTAAGCACTGGTTCCTTCACGTAATCTTATCACGTGACATAGAAAAACAACATCAAGCAAGTTCTTTTAACATTTCATCATTTTATCTTTGAAATACAAGGAGTTCCGCCCGTAGGCTTTTTCATAATCTGCCCGAAGACTAACAAGTAATCTCCAAGGATCACTATTTCAAGCTTTCGCCCGTCAACTTGTATGCGGGCCTCGAGATCCAATCCCGAGTCACGTTAGCCTCTTGTGCAGGACCCGGAAGGCGAGGGATTTACGGCCAGAGCCCCCCTGGCACCCAAGCGTCCTCCTGCTCCAAGTAGAACTCAACGGAGAGACCTCTCACGGCGGGTTCGGTCCACGTTCCCGGCGCGGTCAACAACCCCTTGGTTAGGGTCAGGCAGGCAGTCGGGGGTAACTGAAGCTACCTCTCCCTTCAGGCCTTTAACCTAAAGTATAGGTACTTATTTAATTTGTAATTCATAATTCAAACAGAGCCCTAAAATCTCTAGCAAGCACAAACATTTCCATTAATCAACCCAATTGTATGGCAAACTGCTAAGGAAGTGTTCTTTCCTTTTTTAGTGTATCAGCACTCGTTCCCAAGGTGTCTTGTAACTTGGCAAGATCTCTTACATTCTAGTGTAGGGCATACCCAACTTGGTTAACCCTAAGGTACCTTAGATATGCTAGTTTCTATTTTACAACTTTTCTTATTTAGAAGGATATCCAAAACTATGTCTTTTTGCAAGATAACTTGCGTAAGGATCTGCCGTCCTTGAAGAGGGTTTTTCACTTTTCTCCTTGTGAATTGATCACAAAATGATTTCATACATGTTGCGCAAGTCCGGCGATGGAATAATCTGTTTAGATTCCTTAAGCTGACGTATGTCAGGCCTAGGGTTTCTTCATTTAAGAACCTTAGGGACAAACCCTAGTTTCTTATCTTTATGAATTTATTGTCCCTACGGTAAGGAAAGTAGTCAAGTGTTTAGGGCATGAATGTTTCTATGTTTAGATTGGTTCGGTTATCTTTTGGAAGGTAATCTTACTCGTCTTGTTACGGTTTCACTATCCTTGTGACAATTGACCTTCCTAATCAATACAGTTTAATTTGGCATATAGCATAATGCCAAGATGATACAAAGACGACAATAATCCTTGGGACAAAAGGCCTAGTTGAGAAATTGGTGTATACACACCTTATTAGTTCCAAGTCCTCAAATAGTAGGGAAAAAGTGTTAATAGAGTGTCATCCAAAAATTTCCCATTACATTTTCTTTCCAAATGAGTTCGTATATTTAATTTTTATACTTGTTAATTCCTAACATTTAACTTCCGTTTTCTTTAAAGATGAACTCATACCAAATGACAACAGTTGCCTTGCTAAGATGTGCAACTAGCAAAGGATACTCCCTAGTAATTTGAGCATCGAAAGAAACCTTTCATGAATTTAGCTATTTTACCATGATTCTTTGCGAAAGGAATAAGACTAATGGTGCAAGATATAATTTCTACACTTTAGGAATATATTACTATAGTAAATGGTTAATCTTGCTTATAATTTTATAATGCTTGATGCAATTTGAAGAAAGCTAATTTGTATACATTGTCATTCATAAGCTAACTCCTTCATTAAAAATAACTCGAACAAATATATCTTTCCTTAACAATTTTTCTTTGCATGATTGACTTAAAACCAAATTAACACCAAGAAGAAAAACCTGGCTTTGAGGTGAGATATCCACATGGATACCGGGAGATGACCCTCCTGCAGCTACACCTTGGATTTTCTTTGGCAGCATCATAGTTCGAATGCAAGATAGCCTTTTCCCTTTTCTTCTTGGAATTCCACCGTCTTCTCCTTCCTTATCTTTTACCTTTTTCCCACTCTTCCTCCTTCACTCCCTCTTTTCACTCCCTCTACTTCCCTCCCTATCTTTTATCTCACGGCTATTTCTTCCTTACGGGATACCATACGAAGCCATGATGATGAATTGGATTTCTTTAGGACATGGGAGTGTGTGGACACCGGCTTGTTTGATAAGACTAAGAACACAAAGCTCAACTACGAGAGCACTTGCACAAAAAGATTTGAAAGTGAGTGAAGGAATTAATGCAAGAGAATGGAAGTCTGCAAGGTAGCCTAAGGACAAAGTAGGCCTATGGTTGTGACCTGAAAAATCTAAAGAGCTATGAGGAGGGGAAAAGAGCAAGGGCTTAGGGGGGAAATTAAAACCCAGGGGGAGTAATAAGGGCTTTGGAGGGATTAAAATCCGGAGGGAAAAACAAGGCTTAGGGGGGGGATTTAAAACCCCGGGAGAGGGGAAGAACAAGGGGCTTAGGGGGGAATTTAAAACCCCGGGAGGGGGGGAGAATAAGGGGCTTAGGGGGGGGGGATTTTAAAACCCCGGGAGGGGGGGAAGAATGAGGGGCTTAGGGGGGGGGGGAGAATGACGAGCTTAGGGGGGGGATTTTAAAACCCCGGGAGGGGGGGGGGGGGGGGGGGGGGGGAAAGGCTTCTGACGGCGTGATGGCCAAGTGGCAGGGCCTGCGAATGTAAGCGGCGTGCTGGGAGGCGGCTGCTGCGCCACGGCTCCCCAAGAGGGACTGGCGGTTGTAGATGGCGATGTGGTGGAGACAGATGGCGACTCGTCTTCCTCCTCGGCTCGGAGTTATGGCGGCACGGCCCAGCCTTTTTTTTCCACAGCGGCCCCTCTCCCCTCGTTTAAATAGTGGAGCGAGGGGGATCTTCTCCTCCTGCGTGTCGACACGCATGTCCTTCCTCCCTCCACAGGCTCCACCAAGGAGCTTTACAGCTCCTTCTATTTCCCTCCCCCTCCAGCTCGTCCGTCGGCTGGAGGGATAAGGGGAAAAAAATTAAAAAAAATTCGATAAGTCCCAATTATTTACTTAATGCGGAATATTATAGGTGGAAGGTATTCTCTATTTATATATAGTGTTGAATATTTGCAATTTGTTTATGGTGCTCCATCTAAGAAATTTAATGCTTGGTTTGTAGCATCATGGTGGCTGATATTGTAGCTAGTAATCTTGTAACCTAGTGCATTTACTTAGTGTTGATTCTTGGATATGAAATATTTCATGTACTAGATATTGAGAGGACTCAAGTATATTCACTCGGCCAATGTGCTACATCAATGTTTCAAGCCCAACAATCTTTTTCTCCATGCCTAGTGTGACTAAAAAATTGTGATTTTGGGGTGGCAGGGATCAAGAACACTGCCTCAAAAGCCAAATACATGTGATGATAAAATATGTGGTGCCTTGGTTGTATAGGGCACTAGAGCTGTTGCTAAACTCAATTAACTAGATTGGTGCCATTGATGCCTAATCTATGGGCTACATCCTCGGCTACATCTACATGAAGCTCCTCATAAGATCCTCTTCCTAGGGAAAGACCACGTCCATAAGCTGTGTTCCATTATAGAGGTGCAGATCATATTCTTAGAACTATCACATGATTATCACTACAATAAAAGATCACAAAAGATAGCATCCAAGGCGCATTTACTTTTGTAGCTGAATGCTTGTTTCAAACATAATTTCTATAATCTAGAGATAGGAGTGACACAAAAGCCAATAATGAAACAAAGTTGTCTTCATTAGCCCTTGATCTAGTGGACAAGATGCCCACATTTGACCCAAGAAAAAGGTCAATAGGTAGAGTTTAAAGAAAACCTTTACATATGGCCTCTAATTAAGCAATCAAATTTCTATTAAGCCTAATGTTGGGCATGCAAAGATTAAAGCTTTTGGTGAAGAAGAATAGGGAAAAACACTTGTTTGGGTAGAAGGAGAGTGATTTTGTGGCTTATATGAGCTATGGAGAAGAGGGAAAAATAGGATATTCAAGCTGCATATTGTTGTCCTAAATTTTTAGCATAAATATTTGAATATAGGGATTGATACTAGATGCACATACTTGTCTACATTGCATGAAGTAGTCAAAGAACCCTCTTTAGAGTGATTTTGGGATAGCACAAGGGTGGTTTTCTACTACTGTACATAGTAGTAAACAAGGACTAAATTCATACAATAAGGACCATACAATGATTTCATAGGGTTCGAGGCTTACCATCACTTGGTAACATGCCTAGTTGATGGTAACTGTTGCCAGGTGGCACCTATGCAAAGGGATGAGCGCCTTAAATGGTTCTCCTTTGTGTGTACATTGGCCGGATGAGCGCCTTAAATGGTTCTCCGTTAATGAGTGGCACATTCCTAAGAATTATCTTAGGTGGAAGGTCGGTGGAAACTCCTATCCTTTCCGGGTGTCGATGCAAGTGTGAACGTGGGTGGTACCATTTTATCCACACGAGTATTAACGTCTTCGTGAATTAATTATTGTATGGATTTCCAAATTAATTGATTTATGTGGCTAGCTGCAATTATTCAGCTAGTTATTATTCTAACATGATTTTCTGAATTTTTGGCAGTTGATGTGTAGAGCAAGGAGAATTAAAAAGGCGCGCCACGCATCAGCATTCTAAAGATTATTTCCTCAAGAATTTATTTGGTAGTTATTGGATTATTGTATTAGACGCACCACTATTTCTTATAAAGCATGCGCATAGCCTCTATGTAAATATTTATTAGCAAAATAGATTTTTAGAAGATATGTCCAATAAAATATTAATGGTTCAAGAGAGTTGTGGGATGCACAACTACTAGCATCCATTAATTCAGATTACTCTATCTCTTTTTCAGTTCACTCAAAATCTTTATGCAAAGAGTGATTGTAAAGGGCCTAAATCTTGGGCAAAGAAGATCTCATAATATTATTATAAATACAGCATGAAGGGAACTGCCCACTTCATGTCGAGGGGAGATTGAACCCAATCTTGAGTCATTTCATCTTACTTTACCTTCTCTTTTAGTCTATTATTAATTTCTCATGAGTCGTATGCAATTTTATGAGTAAAAGAGAGAAAGGGGAAGCTTCTTCCATTCGCTACGCGTAAACCACGCATCCGTTGTTTGCAACAGTGGTATTAGAGCCCAGCCTACCTCTTGGGCTTCCAATCACCTACCCTCTGGCGTGAAGATGAGGCCTCTGCTGCAAACGGGCTCTACGGTTCGTCTCATCATGAACTGACTACATGGCTAGGTTCCCAGGCCTTCAAAACCCCAAACCCCTCTATCACAGTCAAGAAATTATGTTGTTTTCCCAGACATTGAAGAATACCCACACCTACATCATGGCATCATATTTCCTGAAGAGTTGGAGCTTTAGATGACTCTACCAATCTTCACAAGTCACAGTCGATTATCTCTCCCATAACGGTAGTTCTCGCGCAATTCTTTCTAGCTTCATAAATTTCACAAAATTTCCATAAAAATTTCCCGCCTTTCTTGCCTACTTCCATCCATAGTTTCCTGTCCAAAGACCGTTTAAAATTTTGGTCTTACATGCCAAAATTCTTCAACGACAAAGCAAGGCGTTTTTCATTTGCAAGGCATCCTAAATCTCCGGATTTCTCCATCAAGCAATCATGGCCAATTTTGACTCTACATCACTGCTTCCTGAGCCAACCTTGGAGTAGTGTATGGATTTAATATCCATGCAACTTCAAGAAGGGCATCAACACCGCATACAACTGGAGAAAGAACTGAAGTCCCTCAAGCATCCTGCCAACTGAAATTTCCACCAACAACGACAACCTAGTCCGCACCATCAACGCTACTTTGGATGTCCACGCTAGTTGAAAGGAGTCCAAGATAAGCAAGCGTACATTCAAATTTAATTCTTTTAAAGGTCTTAATGATGGTTGCAAAATTCTATCATGGTTAAGTCAGTTCGAAGCTTATTTTGACAATGAGAAATATTCAGAAGGTGATAAAATTAAATATCACGCGTAAAAGCATTGATCGTCCTCTCACATGGAATGACTTTCGCAAGAAGGTTCTTGCAAATTTTCTCCCTGCACAATTCGAGCTCTGCATGCAACAACAATGGGATCTATTCATGCAACAGGAATGTGAGTCTATCCCTCAATACACAGAAAGATTTTGGAGCACTCTCTTGCAACTCCAAATGGTGGAGCCAGTGGCCAAATCTACTTTCAAGAGAAAGTATATGTCTGGCTTAATTCCATCCATCCAAGCAGAAATCAACATGTTGAAGCCCAATAACCTGGACAAAGCCATATCCCTAGCTCACGATGCTGAAAAGAAGCAGTCTAAAGACCAAAGGCAATTTCCGGCATCCAACGGTAACAACATGTGTAACTTTAGTTTTAATTCTTTCCGTAACTTCAATTCTCAATATGGAAAGAATCTTTTTAATCGACGCCCATGGATGCGAAATGTTCTTAATAATCATTGTCAATCAGTTTTCAATTCTAAACCTCCCAATCTACCTTCAAATTTTCTTAAATCTGGTGAACATAAAAAAGTTAACCCCAGTGTCTCCAATACATTTCCAAAAATGTAATTTGTTATAATTGTAAGCGTCCTAGTCATATTGCGAGCCATTGTCCCATGGGCAACACCTGTGATTGAAAGAAACCCACATCGCATCTAAATTTTCTTGGAGCTAAAGAATCCAATGAAGACCTTGAAGCAATGCCTGACTTTGATGAGGCTACACTTATCGGTGAAAATTCTAACAAACTTGAAGACCTTGCTGGTAAAATTTCTATGCATGCCTTATTAAAGATGCGATGTAAAATCAATAATAATGATATGACTGTCTTGCATGACGATGGTAGTACTCATGATTTTGAAACAAAATCATGACTGTCTTGCATGATGATGGTAGTAATCATGATTCTGTTTCAAAATCATGATTTTGTTTCAAAAAAAGTAGCCAGAAACTTACAACTTAAAACTATTCCATCTGCCTATAAAATTAAGGCTGTATTTCTAGGACAATGATATAATGGTACTAAAGAAGTTCATAATTTAGAAATTTGTATTGGATCTTATAAGGAAAAGTGAAAATTTTTAGTACCACCTTTGCAATCTACTGACATAATTCTAGGCATGCCATGGCGTCACCAATTCAACCCCAATATAGATTACAACACACACTCAATGCACATTGAGCACAAAGGTAAACAAATTTTACTCGAAGGGTTAACAAAAATTGAATTATTTTCAATTATTAGTCATACATAGGCAAAGTGAGCTTTGCGTAAACAATCAAAACTTTCTTAGTATGGATTAATGAAGTTGATGTTACAAACACTGAACTAACTCCAAAGTAACAGCATTTTATTGCTAAATTTTCCGATTGCTTTTTTGATGATTTACCTTTACAACTTCCTCCATCCCGACCTAAAGACCACCAAATTGATTTACTTCCTAGTAGTCAACCACCTTGTGAAAGCTCTCTATCGCCATAACCAATTAGAACAGAAAGAGATTCAAAAGCAAATTGAAGAACTTCTAAATAGAAAATTAATTCATCCAAGTAGTTCACCTTTTGGAGCTCCTGTATTATTGGTTAAAAAGAAAAATCAAACTTACCGCATGTGTATAGATTATAGAGTACTTAATAAAATAACGATTAAAAATAGGTATCCAATACCTAGAATAGACCACCTTTTAGATAAATTACAAGGAGCAACAATGTTTAGTAAAATTGATTTAAATTCAAGATATCACCAAGTTCGTATGTCTACTACTAACATTTTTAAGACAGCTTTTCATACACAATTTGGACATTATGAATTATTGGTAATGCCCTTTGGACTTACCAACACACCAGCTACATTTAGTAGAATGATGAATAGAATATTTTTGCATTTTCAGCATTGTATAATAGTCTTTTTCGATGACATTCTTGTTTTCAGCAAAACTGAAAAAGAACACGAAGAACATTTATCTTTAGTGTTTAGTTTATTAAAACAAAACCATCTATATGCTAACCCTGACAAAAGTTCTTTCTTTCAATCTGAAATAGAATATTTAGGTCATATCGTGTCTATCAAAGGCATACACATAGATCCAGGTAAAATTGAAGTAATTAAGTCTTGGCCAACACCTAGAAATGTCCATGAAGTTTGTTCATTTCTAGGACTAGCTAGCTTCTATCGAAAATTTGTTAGAAAATTTTGATTGCTTGCTTTACCATTAACTCTTTTGTTAAAGAAAGATCTTGTTTATCGTTGGGGCGACAGCCAACAACGATCGTTTAAAATACTTAAGCATGCACTCACACACTCACCAGTTTTATAGTTACTTGATTTCAATAGACCATTCTTTCTTGTGGTTACAGATGCAAAATGTTTTGGCATTGGTGTAGTATTGATGCAAGATAATCACCCTATAGCATACTCTAGTTGTAAACTGAAACCGTCTAAAGTTAAATATAGTACATATGACAAAGAATTACTAGCCATAGTTCATGCATTGCGCATATGGAAGCATTATTTAATGGGTTCAGAGTTTATGATCAAAACCGATCAACTGAGTATTAAACATTTATTGTCACAACCACAAATATCTGATAGACACATACAATGGGCATCATTTATTCAATCCTTTCATCCACTCATTCAATATCAACTAGGTAAGGAAAATGTAGTAGCCAATGCACTTCGTTGTAGGCCATCATTAAACGATATTTTTGTCATTTCTACTTCTTCATTAGACACAATGAAAAATACTTATCTTCAAGATCCTGATTTTCATGATAGTTGGGTAGATTTATCTAACAATCAATGGATCCCTACTAATAACTTTTCTGTTTCCGATGGTTTTCTGTTTTATGAAAAACGGTTATGTATTACTAAACATTTTTGTCATTTCATTATGCAAGAAGTACACGAACCTCCATATACGGGACATCGTGGTATTATCTCCACACTTAAAAATTTACATGAAGATTTTTTCTGGTCAAATATGCAACGTGATGTTTCTAATTTTGTTTCTAACTGTATTTTATGTCAATGCACAAAAAGACATCATGGTAAATCATATGGTTTATTACTTCCATTACCTATCCCTATTTCACCTTGGGAGTAGATTTCTATGGACTTCATTACAGGTTTACCACAAACTTCTTCACAGAATAATATGATATGGACCATAGTTGATAGATTTAGTAAACAGGCTTACTTCATTGCTTGTAAAAAGACCTTAACTGTTGCATAAGCTGCTAACTTATTTCTCAAGCATATTTTTGTGCTCCATGGATTGCCAAAAATTATTGTGTCCAACTGAGATCCTCGATTGTGTAATAATTTTTGAATTACATTGTTTACAAACTTAGGAACTAAGATTGATTTTAGTTCTGCCTTTCATCCAGAGACTAACGGTGAAGCAGAGGCCACAAATAGCACAATTTTGGATTTAATCCATGCTTACACAATTTCTTCTCCTGCCACATGGGATAATCATTTGCACCTTCTACAGTTTTCTTACAATAATGCTACTCACACTACTACACAAAAGGCACCTTTTGAAATTGTTTATGGTCACAAATTGCCAACTCCCACATTTCGTCTAACTCAAAAAATACATTTTGTTCACGATTGGATTCAAAATCATTCAAGTATTTATGAGCAAGTTAAACAAATACTAGCAAAGGCCTAACAATCATACGTGAAACAAGCAAATAAAAATAGGCAAGCTATAAGGAAGGATATTATGTTTGGTTATGTGTTGAAAAACATAGACTCCATAGTGTAGAAAAGAACTCGAATGTTAAATTAGCTCCTCATTTCTATGGAACTTTTAAAATTCTCCATTGTGTTAATCCTAATGCTTACAAATTAGAGTTACCTCATCATTGGAAAATCCACAACACTTTTCACATTAGTCTTTTATGTCCCTTCAAAGGTTCTCTTCCTATTCACCCTGTTTATGAATCACCACCCTTGATTGCCCATGACCATGAAATCCTAATCCCTTAAACAATTATTGATGTTGACTATATGACCACTAGAACTGGAAATACTTATCCTCGTTATCTTGTTAAATTCCACAATCACCCTATTGAAAAAGGCCAATGGATGCATGCTCATGATTTGCAACTTTTTTCCAATTTATTGTCTCCACATCTAGCCAATAGCAATTGAAGACAATTGCTATCCCACCTCCGGGGTATGTTGCCAGGTGGCACCTACACAAAGGGATGAGCGCCTTAAATGGTTCTCCTTTGTGTGTACATTGGCGGGATGAGTGCCTTAAATGGTTCTCCACTCAATGCGGGGCACGTTTCTAAGAATCATCTTAGGCGGAAGGTCGATGGAGATGCCTATCCTTTTCGCGCGTTGATGCAAGTGTGAACGTGGGTGGTACCATTTTATCCACACGAGTATTAACATCTTCATGAATTAATTATTATATGGATTTCCAAATTAATTTATTTATGTGGCTAGCTGCAACTATTCAGTTGGTTATTATTCTGACATGATTTTCTGAATTTTTGGCAGCTGGTGTGTAGAGCAAGGAGAATTGAAAAGGGGCACCATGCGCAAGCATTCTAAAGATTATTTCCTCAAGAATTTATTTGGCAGTTATTGGATTATTGTATTAGACGCGCCGCTATTTCTTATGAAGCGTGCGCATAGCCTCTATGTAAATATTTATTAGCAAAATAGACTTTTAGAAGATATGTCCAATAAAATATTAATGGTTCTAGAGAGTTGTGGGATGCACAACTGCTAGCATCCATTAATTCAGATTACTCTATCTCTTTTTCATTTCACTCAAACTCTTTATGCAAAGAGCGATTGTAAAGGGCCTAAATCTTGGGCAAAGAAGATTTCATAATATTATTATAAATATGGCATGAAGGGAGCTGCCCACTTCATATTGGGGGGAGATTTAACCCAATCTTGAGTCGTTTCATCTTACTTTACCTTCTTTTTTAGTCTATTTTTAATTTCTCATGAGTTGTATGCAATTTTATGAGTAAAAGAGAGAAAGAGGGAGCTTCTTCCATTCGCTACGTGCAAACCACGCATTCGTTGTTCGCAACAGTAACTACTATATGCCACATGTTTTCTTGGATTAGAGATGAGTTTTGAAGATTTTGTGATTGCATAAACCTATGTACAGTATGATGTTGTCTGAGAATAGGGTTATTTTTGAGTTCTCATCTAAGAATTTCTAGACATTCATCCCAATACAAGGTATTGTGCTCTTTTAGTGAGTACATGCATTGAACTTACTCTATTGCATATCATATGAATCAAAGGGCTTTGTAGTAGCTTCAATCAATTCATCTATATTCTTAAAGTGATTCAATCATCACTTTTCTTAATCTTTCTTGACCCTACTCTCAATGTCCTTCTCTCTTAAACAATAACTTTTCATGCAATTTAATATTTCAAAAGGATAGAAATTTTCATGCTAAAAGAATAGCTCTTTCTCTTGCTCTAAAATTTAGGAAAGGAGGAATGCACATTTTTTTGGATGATATGGATACTATAAATGCATACATAGAGTAGATGCTACTGCATTTGCATTGCAGATAGAGAAAGTCCCTTGGAATGTTATGGCTAGTCAAAAAGCTGAGATATGATCTCACGCAATACATGTAGTTAAGAAGGAAAAAGTATCAAGGAGTGAATTAACTAATGTAGGTACAAGCATTCTTGACATGACAAGATGGGACTCGCTGGGTCATTCCTTCTCAATGTGTGCTTATATTCGACTATGTTGCAAAATGTAAATATAATTATGGAGGGTAAGAGAAAGGGGGATGAAAATATTGCATGGCCTTGAAAAAGAGTAATAAGTAGAAATCTAGACCAGCCTAAGGTCTGAGTTTAACCTACTCTTGTGCATGTAATAAACGATGTATCTCAAGAAAAGAAACATGTTAGAACACAAGATGGAATGAAAAAGGATAAACATCTAGGGTGTACAAGCTGCGGCAAACATTGACACCACAACAAATATAAAGAAACTACTTGAAGGGCATATTCTCAATAGTATGGTCGCATTTACTCTCGGAGAAGTTATTGATATTACAAATTGAGAGTGTCATGATGAAATTAATGAGATTATAAAGAGAAAATGATAGATCCTTAGTGATTCGATAAATGATATGTTATAAATAGAAGAAAAGTCTAGTTTGCAAGGCATAAAAACTGATTAGGAAAAGAATACATGTGTTGATGCTATAAATGAGCTAGCTAAGGGTAAAAATATTAAATTATTGGATGAAAGTTCAATTATTTGTAACAATACACAAAGGGGAATTGAGTAGATGCAACACACTCATGATGAGGCTTCAGGATTTATCCTTAGAAGTCATTGTGCTTAAAACCATTAGACTCGAGCACCATGGTTAAGGTTGAGGAGATTGAGACTTCGTGCATTATATTGCTTGATGATGGAATAGAGACTAATGTAATTTTCAGGAGTTTATATGAAAGTGGTGCATGGCTAGTTGATGTTGATGGCATAGTTGGAGAATGCAGACCTCCTCGGGAGATCTTTATGAAGCATGTCCAAATGTTAAGATAACAATTGGTGATGTACAAGAGTAGCATCATTTATTTGTATAAGATGGCTCTTCTTATCTAGTGATTTTGGAGCAACCATCTATCCAACAATTCATATCGAAACAAAAGTAATAGATGAAATTAACCTATGTTAGAGTCAAAAGGAAAGATGAAAAAAAGATTGTTCAGTTTGTTACTACATACATCAATCACCCAATAAATAGAGACACATTAATGGATTATCCATTGCCTCCAAATGCAAAGGAATTTAAGTAACCGAGTTTTCAATAATCACTCTTGAAAGGAGAGCCATTGTTAAGTGATGAAATGATTGAATGTTTAGCTACTTTTTGCTCAATTTTGGGTGATTTTTTATTGATCTGAGGTATGATTGATTGGTTTTTGAATGGTTTGGAAGTATTTTGGAGTGTGCTAGAATGATTTGAGTAGGTTTAAGAACTCATGACAGTTTTTGATTGAGTTATGATGTGTTGATTGATTCTCTAGTGTGTCTGTTTGATTTTGATAGATCTATTCTACCTTTGTTTTGATCTATTTTCTTTTTGTTTGAGAGGTTAGATCATAGATGAGTGGTTTGAGAAATGATCGGGAGTGTGTTGGATGATTTTTGATGGTTTAGACTAGTTTTGGTTTAAGCTATATGGATTTAAATGCCTTCTGTAGACCTTATGTAGTGTTCTATTGATCATATGTATATATTTTGTTGTCTTCTATATGCTTTTATGAGTGTTGTGTTTGATGGATGTTTAGCTTGGTAAATTTTTGTAATCTTGAAAATAGAAAAATATTAGCTCAAAAGAGTTTGAAGAAGCAAAAAAAGTATCTATTGAAAACTTCAAGTGAAGATTGAAGTGATAGTGACAGTAGTGAGCCTTGAGAGGTCATTGTAGTGTCTCTGATGACCCTTCATATCATAAATAAATCTTAGAAGGTGTATCCACAACCAAGAGAGGATTATTGAGAGTGATACATTGTTATTCTCATGTACTATTGGGAGAGAGCGTTGTCAAAGAATTTTCTGTTCATGGAATAAAACATGGAGTTCTTATGATTGTAGAAGAACTTCATTAGGATTCACATGAGAAAATTCCATACATAATTCAGTCATTACTTCCCAACATTTGACTTAGATATCATTTAATCTTATAAGTTCCTTTGTAGCTTGACATGCAATTTTCAATTTGTATCCTGTACATTGACAAAACTTAAGTCTATGAGGACCCTCAACTTGATCAACAGGAAGTAATTGACAGTCTTCAAGTTATCTCACATTGGTTTATGAGGAGTATTTACTTGGAAATCAAGAAGAGTGCCCAAAAGTCCACTTGGTTTGTATGGGACCTGAAATAATGGACTTGTGTAACTTGTAAGTGACCTAAATGGTCAAAATTTTGTGTGGAAGCTGAAGGAAAAGAAGCCCGCATTTTTCGGCGCAATTTTCAGGCCTGCATACCTGTGACAGATGGAGGGAGAGCTGAAGGCTATGGTGCATGCTCCAAAGCATGCAAACATTGAGCAAACTGAAGCTAAAGAGGAGATGCAAACAAAGAAGGTGAGAGTCCTTTTTACCCATCCATTTGTTATGAAGAAAATGAGTGGTATGACAGTCCATAAAAGGGGAAAACCAGAGATAAAGTGTTCAGCCTGCTCTTATGTACGTCTTCTTCCATTCTCTTATCGTATTCATGGCCTATTGAAGCCCCTCTTGTGCCCAAGTACTTGAGTGACTTTGGGGCAAGTAAAGGGAAGATTTTGGAGGTGTATGGGGCTGTTTTGGATTGCTAAAACCTGTCATAAACTGGGCAGCCCACTGTTCTTGTCTTCTTGAAGGGAAATCAAGTGATCTATGTGGTTGCAAGTGATGATATTGACCTCTAAACATCAGGGCTTCATTTGAGACTGATTAGAGTGGCTTATTCTTGAGATTATGTGCATTCTTGGATCTTGTTTATGTGCTAGAAATTATTGTTTTAAAACAGGGCTGAAGTGAATTAAAAGCTTTATCAGTGCATTTCAAGAGTTTTTGTCTTTGGAAGTAGTGGAGTCTACCACTCAATTACTTGTATCTTGGAGTTGTTGTTCATTAGCATTCATGAAATTGAAACCGTTTGGGCTTGCATTTGAAATATGTATTTGGATTAAATCTGAGATAAAATCTCAATATGTATTGAGCTATCAACCTCATACGCATTTGATGTAATCGAGTCAAAGTCTTTAATTCCATTCATGTATGCTAAGTATATGAAAAAGCTTGAGGTCTTCTTCTCCAACTGAATCATCTCTAAAACCCAAGACTTAACAAACCCCATTCTTTTCTCCCTCTCCTAATGTAATATTTCTGCTCAAAATATTAAAGATCTTTGATCATCGCATGCCCGCGCAAAAACCTGTGCAAAGCTATCTCCCACATCGTAAATATTGGCAACTAAATCCTTACCCCGCACATGCAATAATGAGCCCATCCGCATTGTGCAATAGGCCGGGGTTTAAGACCGCAAAGCCATGTGAGAACCCCCTTTTTGAAGGGGCAATTGGATAATGGGTGAAAATTAACGCAATTTTTTTTATTTACCCCTCCCCTTAGTGGATGCATGGCAGGGGGAGAGGGAGTGTGTGGAGGTGTGAGTTAAGTGAAGAGAGGAAGTGTGGTGTGTGGGATGCATGAGGGGGGAGGCATGCACCAACCACGTATGTGGCTACCTCTCCCCCCCCTTAGGCTATATGAACCTCCCTATGGCACGAGCTTGGGGGGAGGACACAAGGGAAAAGAAGGCGCTGTGTTGAGGGAGAGAAGAGAGAGAGTAGAGGCCGCCATCGCTAGTGCCAAGCCAGGAAGCTGCCACTGTTTTGACGCCTACTGCCGCCACACACATTCGCTACCACTCATCATCATCGCCAGCATCTAATTCGTCATCCTCATCACCTCCCTCTTTTATATTTTCTCTCCACATAAGCCATGATTCAAAGCATAGAAGCTTTCTTGGAAGCTTCCACTAAAGGGCTTCCTTAAGCCTTGTTTTCATGTGCTTTCCCCGGTTTCAAAAATCGGGCTCGTAAGCTCCAACTCCTACGCAGCAAGGGAAAAGGTATCGACCTACACGCAGCCTCGTAGAGTGAGAATAAAGGCTAGGAGGAATCCATGGAGTCCATATGCCACTACATCAATGATGGCTCCAAAGGAAAACTCACAAGGCGCACGCGCAGAGGTCTCTTCCCTGAACATACATGTGGACATCCCCACGAGCCCTCAAGCCCACGTTCCATGAGTTTAATCCCACATAAAAGAAATGCTTTAAGCACGCTTAACTCCATAGGAAGAATGCATTTACGCTTGTCGTTAATTCATGTAGTAAAGATAAAAGTACATTTGAGAAATTATCTCCTTGAACGATGGACAAGGGTTGGTGCATGTCATGAAATTGGGTTGCTTGCATTTCCAAAGTTGTGAGCATAAATTACTTGTTCATCTTACGAGCCTAGTCGCATGTTGCCCTTTTTGTGCATTTCCAAAGTGACAAGCCTAAAACGCATACTGCTTAGGGTTAAAGGATGAAATTGTTAAGTGCATCTTTGATTGGCCATGGAAAGGATAAGCATACATTGTATTTAGGCAATAACTTCCTTGATGTGATTCACATGAGGAAAAATCGTTAACATCCGTTAGATGTTGTCCGAAAAATTTCATAGCATGGAAATGAAACCTTGGACATTGCATGTTGCATGCGAAGACACTTGTAGAATGGATTAAGGTTGCATAGTACATATTCATCTTGCATGAACTTCATTAACGATATTGTATCTAGAAAAGGGTTGCATGTTACATATTCGTCATGCGTAAATTTCATTCATCAAAGTTCCATTTAGAAAAGGTTGCATGTCATATCAAAACATGAAATTCAATTGCATTAAATGAAAGGTTGTAGGCATAGTTCCTTGATGTATATCATTGTAGGTTTTATGCAAGTTATTCTCCAAATTTTCATTCGTCATGACTTTAAGAGAGAGAAGAAAAGGGTTATTACAAACCTAGAGTACATAGAGGTAATGAATCGCATATTTACACGTAATGTGATGTCTTGCAACTATTTACACCTTTAGAACAAGTTTAGCATCTCTAAGAAGAGATCGTTTCTTGTGGCAAGACAAGTAGGCCGATTGGTTAGATCACTTGTAAGGGTATAACCCTCAAGGGATTCGTATAAGCATAGCTAGTTAGTACAATGAACACCTTAAAGTGCTAGCTAGGGTTTAGCACGTTAGAAATTCTGCCTAGTATCGCACTTGGTCGCCAAGCCGAGACCCTCAAACCTAAAGGATCCTACCCACATTCACGGAATGTTGGGTTAATTGAACGCCCATGCAATAAAGATCTAGGGTTTTACCCTAAGGATCGAAAGACACCTGATTGAGTTTGGAAACCCTAAGCCCAAACATTATTGGCCTAGCAAGGTTAGCGTTGGGTTGGGTAAAAAGACACCGCAAACCCTACATCTTGACTAAACATATCTCTTGACCAAGAAATTCCATTGATGGGTAAAATGATCCCATGAGTTAGGTGCGACACTTGTGCAACAAGTTGTAACGTCCCATGGTTGTGTTAAATCAGAAAGTAGAGTTGCCACTCCTTGGAATAAGGTTGGCAGGTTCTAGTGCAAGTCTAACTTGCAAGAGGATGAGTAGACATCCTGTTACATCACCTTTCTTGGGCTGATTTGCCAAGATAAGGGAAGTTATGTTCTGCCTAGTAAGCAAAGGATCAATCAAGCTAGAGCGACAGGTCGTCAAGATTTACTATCTTACCTTAAGAAACCTAAGGTGTTGGTTAACTTGGGTTGATAGGGTATGACCCTGCTTAATTTGGGTTGACAAGGTATGACCCTAGCCCAAGGATAAAAGGGTAAACAAACAAACCCTTGGGGATCTTGCCAAGTCGCAATAGATCTTGGATCGAATGTTGGACGCATTCGAAGAGATGGATTCACACCTTAGTAGTTGGCCAAATAAAACGGCCACTAGATTATTTGTGTTTGTATAAGTTAGGAGCACTGTTTGTATTGCTTTGCTCAATGAACTAAGGATGGAAAGATAATTAATGCTTCAGGTTGAAGGCTTGAAGGGAGAGGCGGCCTGAGTTACCCTCGACTGTCTGCTTGACCCTAACCAAGGGGGTTGTTAGCCGTGCCAGGAATGCGAACCAAACCCACCACGAGAGGTCTCTTTGTTGGGCGCTACGTGGAGCAAGAGGAGGCTTGGGTGCCAGGGGGGCTCTGGCCGTAAATCCCTTGCCTTCCGGGCCCTGCACCACAAGAGGCTACTCGGATCTCAAGGCCCACATACTAGTCTACGAGCGGGATCTTAGATTAGTAATCCCTTTGGATTGCTGGATTGCCTTCAGGCCGATTATGGATTGCCTTTGGGAAGATTATGGATTGCATTCGGGCGGATTATGGACTAGCCTACGGGCTGGATTAATGTGATGTATTGCAAAGAGTGATTAATAAGATAACCTGTTGAAAAGAAACTTTTTTGTCACTGTTTTTCTATGTCAAGTGCTAAGATTACATGAAGGAATCAGTGACTAATTGGCTAATTAAGGAAGTTTTCTTATGCGTGTCCAACTAAATGTGGTAGGTAATTAGACAACTAAAGCAAACCTGAGGAAAGTGCGGTGGATGTGGCCATGGGTCCGTCCTACGGATGGGTGGTGCCAGTTGGCTGGGAACTTTTCTCAAACGAAATCGACAACATGGAATACTTTTCAAAGGAAATGAACAGTAAGGAACGATGACCTAGAGTCTAGATTACTAGAACCCCGATTTATGATGTTTTAGGGGAACAGAATTGATGCCATGAGGCATATTTCATGGTGGATTCCCTGCCACACTGGATTCTATGAGGTTTTACGGTGGATTCTGTAAACTTTGATGACTGAGGCTCATACACAAAGTGGATTCTTTGTGCGAGAAGTTGATGGGGACGCCTATCCTTTTCGGGTGTTTCATTAATTTAGTGTGTACATGGGTGATTCCATAGCGGGTGATTCTGCAAAATGCATATTAAATTAATAAACGCTTATGAGTTTAGAGTGCGCACTCGTAATAAATTAAGGTTAGGATTGATTTCTAACCAGTTGACTTATTTATGTAGCTGAAGACTGCTAGGTATTCACTTTTGTTGGTTTAATTGTATTATTTTACTAACGATTGTGAATGCTTCAGTTGACGTGTAGAGATAGCAGCAGTGGCGGAGGAAAGCATTGGAGGATAACGAGTATTCGAGTTATCACTTATATTTTTGATGGGCGCATACCTTAGGCATGGCGCCTATATTTTGTTGCGCCTATTTATTGAGGCGTTAGATATTTATTTATTATTTTGTATGCACATGGGTGCACAATTATGTTATTTGTACTTGGACATTGTATTGGGTACGCTTGACTCTTTGGGCGCCGCCCATTAGCTTTATTTCTATTTTGTGCTAAAGCAAACTCAAAAGCCAAAAGCGTGCTATTTTGTAATTTGGGCTATTATTTGAGCTTGAAGATGATTAATACATAAAATACATGCTTTGTGGAGCGCTCACACAAGGCATGGGGGGAGATTGCACCCAATTGGTCTCTTGTTCATGTTGTGCATGCTTTTTACCTTGAGTTTTGTGCAAAAAGTAGAGTTCTTTTGCTTGGGGACCTTCCAGCATTCACTACACAGGCATACGGCATCCGATTTACGCACCAGTGGTATCAGAGCGAAGCTGAGATCGAGAGCTTCCAATCGCTACCCATCTTGTGCGAAGGCGGAGCTCCTGGAACGATCGAGCTCTACGGTTAATCTCATCGCAAATGGTCGATATGGGTGGATTCCTGGCTGTCAAGAACCTCTGTTTCCATCCTCTGATAGCGAAGGACCGGCCTGCAATGACGGAGGACCACTCCTACATCCTCTTATACAAGTCGTGGAGTTACAGAGATAAGCCATATCTATTGTCAAGCTTAAAAGCTTAAGTTCTAAAGTTTTAAAGCTTAGTCTAATTTGAAGCTTTATAAAAGCTTCAAAACGTTGATCAACGAGGACATTCAGGGCGCCGAAATTTTCGCCGAGGACATATTCATGTCCTAAAAATCGTCGACTGATTAAGAAGCTTAAAGCTTCTTAATACTCTAAGTCTTCTAAGGCTTCCCAACTACTCAAGTTCAAAGTTACTTATCTTGCAAGTTCTGTTGGTCAACAGTCACATAAATCTACCAAGTTGATCAGTTATGCAAGTTCTAGTACTCTGCAAGTCTCATAAGTCTGCAACTCTGCAAGTCAGACAAGTCACTTGAAGTCAAAATTGACTTTTGTCCAAAACTTCTAGAATGACTGTTCCTGCGCAGAAACTCCGAACTGCAAAGTTGTTCTTTGGAAGGTACTATTCGCATGCGCAGACTTGCTGAATCATTTTCAGCACATGCAGAAGGATAAAATACAGATTTTTCAAAGATTACAAATCCCGCAATAGCCAAAGACGAAGATTGTGAAAGCCACACACAAAAATATATAAGCCTTGTACACCCGATCTTGAGCTACGCTCATTCTGCTAATTCGATTTTGAGAGTGTGAGGTCTTTTGAAGTTTTGCAGGATGACGGAACCACATATGGATGATTTAATGGCTGAAGGCGATCTTCCTGAATCTACGATGGAGCAAAAGCTCGATTTAATTATGATGCAGTTGGATGAAGAACGACGAGCTAGGCAAGCATTGCAAGTTCAATTGGCTAATTTACAAAGATCAACTACCGACAAAGAGGAATCACAATATGAAGATCTTATCTGACGTACCATCGACGCGACTCTCGAAGCTCAATCCATCCGCAAAGAAATAAAGATAAGTAAAGAAATTTCAAATTCCGTACTTTCAATGGCACTCGAGATGGAAAAATTGTTCTTGCATTCATCAGTCAGTTTGATGATTACTTTCATGAGGAAACATATGTAGAAAAAGATAAAATCAAGTGTGTCACTAATCATTTAGTGGATAGAGTATCTCTTTGGTGGACCGTGGTTCATAAGAGTATAGATTGTCCCACTACCTGGGAGAATTTCAAGAAGAAGTTTATGCAGAATTTCCTTCCTCCACAATTCCATGAAAAAGCCATAAAGCAATGGGACCTTCTACAGCAAAGAGATCGTGAGCCTATTCCTCAGTACACCGAACGCTTTTGGAATGCATTACTCCAGTTACGCATGCTTGAAGACATACCTGAAGTGACTCACAAGTGTAAGTATATGTCTGGATTACTTGGGTATTACTACGCTGAAGTCAATATGTTCAAGCCTGCAACTCTTGAAGACGCAATTTCTTTAGCTCATGACACTGAAGACAAGCTTCGAGGAAGAGACAAGCGTCCACAGCAATTTCAAACCAATGGTAACTATGGATCTAAGCAATTCAATTCAACTTTTAGAAGATTTAATCAAGGTCGTTTTCCTTCATCATCTTTCCGTAAGTCTTGGGCAAAACCACCTGCTTTACCATCCAATACCAATCAAAACCACAAGCCAATTCCACAGCCGAATCCTAATATTCCTAGACTTCCTGCCATTGCAAACAATGTATCTAAAGCCAAACCTATAGTGTGTTATAAATGCCACCAACCTGGACATCTAGCAGCCAATTGCCAATCGAAGAAGCCATCTATCCACATCAACTATATTGGAGCAACGGAAGATGAAGAACATGAAGAAATGCCTGATTTCACGGAAGATGAAGATGACATTACTACTCCTTCGGATACTTTGCCAGGTATGCCAACTCCACATTCTTTATTGACAATCAAATGTTTAGTGCATGGAAAAGAAAAGATTATTTTGCATGATGATGGTAGTACTTTGATTTTATTTCTGCAAAGCTAGTGAAAGAATTGAAATTACAAACTGTTCCTATGCATTATCGCATTAAAGCAGCATTTTTAGGCACAAGGTATAATGGAACACAAGAAGTGCATGACTTAGAAATTCAAATTGGTGAATACACTGAAAGAAGGAATTTTCTAGTTCTACCATTATAGTCCAGTGATATTATTTTAGGTATACCTTGGCGTCATGAGCATAACCCTGATATAGATTATTCCACACATTCAATTAATATTCAATTGCAAGGAAAACATATTACATTGTATGGTATGCATGCATCTAATGCTTTTCCACTGCTTTCTCATACTTATGCTAAACGTGCATTACACAAAAGTAGTAAATCTTATCTAATTTGGGTGAATGAACTGCAAGTTAAAGAAAATCATATGCACCCTAGGCATAAAGAATTTCTTGCACACTTTAAAGACTGTTTTGCAGAAGATCTACAACCTGGTTTACCTCCTTCACGTCCAGAAGATCACAAAATAGATTTGATTCGTGGTACACAACCACCTTGTAAAGCACCATATAGGCATACCAGATAGAGCAAAAAGAAATTCAAAATCAAGTTGAGGAATTACTAAATAGAGTATTGATTAGACCTAGTAGTTCTCCATTTGGTGCACCTGTTTTGTTAGTAAAGAAGAATAATAATACTTATCGTATGTGCATTGAGTATCATGCTTTAAATAAGATCACTGTAAAGAATAGATATCCAATTCCTAGAGTTGATGACCTTATGGATAAACTGCAAGGTTCTGCCATATTTAGTAAAATAGACCTTAAATCTGGTTATCATCAGGTGAGATTAGATAAGTCTGACATATTCAAGACTGCATTTAGAACACAATTTGGTCATTATGAATTTTTAGTGATGCCTTTCGGATTGACTAATGCACCTGCTACATTTAGTAGAATGATAAACCGTATATTTTTGAAATATCAGCATTGTGTTATTGTATTCTTTGATGATATTTTGGTGTTTAGTCAAAATGAGAAAGAACATTATGAACATTTGTCATTGGTTTTCAAGTTGTGAAAGATAATCAACTGTATGCTAATCCGAAAAAGAGTGAGTTCTTTAAAACAGAAATTGAATATTTAGGTCATATTGTATCATCAGATGGTATTAAGGTTGACCCTAAGAAAATAAAAGCAATATTGAACTGGCCTATACCTAAAAATGTGCATGAGTTACGATCTTTCCTAGGTCTTGCTAGTTTCTACAGGAAGTTTGTGCGAAATTTTTCATTACTTGCTTTTCCTTTGACTAAACTTTTAAAGAAAGGTATTGTTTATCATTGGTCTGATAATCAACAGAAATCCTTTGACTTATTGAAATATGTATTAACCCATGCTCCTGTATTACAACTGCCTGATTTTAATAGACCATTCTTTTTAGTAGTTACTGATGCTAGCGGATCTGGAATAGGAGCCGTACTTATGCAAGATAATCATCCCATAGCCTATTCTAGTTGTAAACTGAAACCCTCCGAACTTAAATATTCCACATATGATAAAGAATTATTAGCTGTGGTACAAGCTTTAAGACAATGGAAACACTACTTAATGGATTCTGAATTTATGATTAAAACTGATCAACAAAGTATTAGACATTTACTTAGCCAACCCCAAATATCTGACCGACATATCAAATGGGCAACCTTTATACAGAATTTTCATCCGATTATCCAATATCAACCCGATAAAGAAAATGTAGTGGCCGATGCATTAAGTAGAAGACCTACCATTCATAATATTTCTATTATAACATTTGATTCTTTAACTCCTATGAAAGATACTTATCATCAGGATATTACTTTTCATGCTGATTCGAATAAATTAGTTAAAAGTAATTGGATTCCTATTGATTCACTGTCTTATAATGATGGATTCATGTTTTATGAAAAGAGATTATGTGTTACAGTTCCATTCAGATCTTTTGTTTTGAAT
Organism: Lygodium microphyllum; assembly: GCF_053477565.2. NCBI lineage: Eukaryota > Viridiplantae > Streptophyta > Polypodiopsida > Schizaeales > Lygodiaceae > Lygodium > Lygodium microphyllum. Next base: position 98,349,052 of record NC_141155.1, read on the forward strand.
GAGATTCATTGGCCTCCATACCAAGGTCATAGAGGTATCATATCTACTTTACGTACATTAACTGAAGATTTTTATTGGCCACATATGGACACTGATGTATCTAACTTTGTTTCTGAATGTTTGATTTATCAAAGAGTTAAGAGACATCATGGTAAATAGTATGGATTACTTATGCCTTTATCTATTCCATCAAGACCATGGGAACGAATTTCTATGGATTTTATTACTGGTTTACCTAATACTAAAGCTAGCCATGACATGATTTGGACTGTAGTAGACAGGTTTAGTAAACAAGCATATTTCATTCAATGTAAGAAAACTTTAACAGCATCTCAGGCAGCACAATTGTTTTTTAAAATTGTTTTCACTAACCACGGATTACCAAAAGTTATTATTTCTTATTGTGATTCCAGATTTTGTGACAACTTTTGGATTACTTTGTTTGCTAACCTAGGAACAAAAATTGATTTCTCATCTGCATTTCATCTTGAAACTAATGGACAAACAAAAGCCACTAACAGTACTACTTTAGATCTTTTACGTGCTTACACTATTTCTAAACCACAGACATGGGACACACATTTGCATTTATTACAGTTTGCATATAACAATACACCACACACATCTACAAAGAAAGCACCGTTTGAAGTGATTTATGATTATAGATTGTCTACACCTGTTGCATCTTTATCAAATAGAATTCAGAGTGCTGATGATATTGCTACTATGCACACTACTATTCTTGATGAGGTTAAAGACATGATTGCCAAAGCCCAGCAATTATATACCAAACAAGCCAATAAGAAAAGACAAGCAATGAATTTCAAAGTTGATGACTATGTTTGGTTGAGAATAGAAAAACGTAGATTACAAAGTGTAGATAAACATCCAGTTGTGAAACTAGCACTTAGATTCTATGGACCATTTAAGATCATTCACAAAATCAATGACAATGCATTCAAGTTAGAATTACCACCTCACTGGAAAATTCACAACACATTTCACATTAGTTTATTACGACCATTTAGAGGCCAATTACCTGTACACCCTGTTTATGAAAAGCCACCTTTGTTAGATGAAGAGACTGAAATACTTGAACCTGAAGCTATCATAGATAATGACTTTATGACCACTAGAACTGGCTGAAGGTATTCTAGATATTTAGTCAAGTTTGAGACTTAAATGCTTTCCCCACTCTGCTAGCTCCACATTGAGCTAATAGCAATTGAGGTCAATTGCTATCCCACCCCGGGGGTATGATGCCAGGAGGCATATTTCACGGTGGATTTCGTGCCATGGTGGATTCCGTGAGGTTTTACGGTGGATTCCGTAAACTTTGATGACCGGGGCTCATACACAAAGTGGATTCTTTGTGCGAGAAGTTGATGGGGACGCCTATCCTTTTCAGGCGTTTCATTAATTTAGTGTGTACATGGGTGATTCCATAGCAGGTGATTCCGCAAAATGCATATTAAATTAATAAACGTTTATGAGTTTAGAGTGTGCACTCGTAATAAATTAAGGTTAGGATTGATTTCTAACCATTTGATTTATTTATGTAGCTGAAGATTGCTAGGTATTCACTTTTGTTGGTTTAATTATATTATTTTACTAACGATTGTAAATGCTTCAGTTGATGTGTAGAGATAGCAGCAGTGGCGGAGGAAAGCATTGGAGGATAGCGAGTATTCGAGTTATCACTTATATTTTGATGGGCGCATACCTTAGGCATGGCGCCTATATTTTGTCGCGCCTATTTATTGAGGCGTTGGATATTTATTTATTATTTTGTATGCGCATGGATGTACGATTATGTTATTTGTACTTGGACATTGTATTGGGTATGCCTGACTCTTTGGGCGCCGCCCATTAGCTTTATTTCTATTTTGTGCTAAAGCAAAATCAAAAGCCAAAAGCATGCTATTTTGTAATTTGGGCTATTATTTGAGCTTGAAGATAATTAATACATAAAATACATGCTTTGTGGAGCACTCACACAAGGCATGGGGGGAGATTGCACCCAATTGGTCTCTTGTTCATGTCGTGCATGCTTTTTACCTTGAGTTTTGTGCAAAAAGTAGAGTTCTTTTGTTCTTGGGGACCTTCCGGCATTCACTACGCAAGCATACGGCATCCGATCTGCGCACCAGGAATGGGACTATGCCTTATGCGCAGAGAGGTCGAGCTTTGCACCCTCTCGTTTCCCATTCTCCTTGAACTAGGTGCAGCATGAATCCTCTTTGACCCTAATGTTTTTGCGTAAATTAGTTCGCATGAGGTTCGACGCTAGCTGCCGTGCTAGGAATTTGACCACTAGGAAACCCTTGATTCAGGTCGGTGCTAAGTGGAAACGGTCGAAATGCTTCTGCTACGTGATATACTCGGGAAAACCTAGATCGCAAACCCCGTAACATTCCATGGGAATGCCAGGCGGTGCTTTCTAGACTCTCTCCCCAATGGTCTGCTAAGACGTGTCCTGCAAGTGAACAGGTGGACACATTACAGTTGGTATCAAATCAAACCAACGAAGGTTCTGTCTTTATAAGAAAACTTAATAAGGTGAAGTAAAGCAAATGTTGCTATCAAGAACATTTCCTTACCTACTTGTCAATGCTGACTTGCAGAGTTGGGAAGCATGGAACAAATTTGTGGTATTCCAGGTCATGTTTGTGACTGCGATGCATGCCTCGGATTATCGACAGAGGATCGATATGATGAATATCCTAAACCGCATCTACAATCGATCACCTCTGTACATGGAACGGAGATGGATGGGTGATTCAGGAATCTATTACATAGCTGCCAACCGATTTGCGTATCTTTGAACCAACCTAAAGAGAATCAAGTGGTTGGAGGACTTGAAGATCGTGAAGCTGTTCATCTTTGTTGAGGCTTACGCAAACACAACCCTACGTGTCGGAGGTTGGAAGGTCAAGCTGAACACGTATGTGTACAAGGAAGTGACCCGAATAATCCTTGCCAACAGAATCAAGGTGGTGTTGGGATGTTACGAGAAGAATGGGTACCAAAGGAAAGGATATCCTAATCTTCCAATGACTTATCAATTCCTGAAGATCCATGACCCAAATCCATACTATTACCCAGTTCCCATAGCTGAATGCAACACAACCTTATTATCCCCGAATTAATCTATCAGCTTGTTCCATCTTTCCAAGAATAATTGTACTCCAAAAGGACTATGCCCATATGAATGAGATAAGACTCTTTTTATCAATGATTGTCTTGACTATGGGTATTGATAAAAAGTTAAGTGATTAGGTCTCTTGGCAAAAAGCTGAATTGGGTATAAAATGTAATGTAAGAAACGTTTAGCGAGTTGTTAACGTTAAGAATCTCATACCGAGGCACAACCCGAGGTACAGATTCCTAGTCCGACCCCTACACCAAATATGGCCGTGATTCAAGAGAAGAAGTTTCTTCTCAAGCAGATCAAGCCACCAGAATTTGATGGCAAGGGAAGGACCGTCCAAATTGATGCGGAGATCTGGATCAAGTCCATGGAAGATTACTTTGAAGCGGCCGGTACTGCACCCGCTAACCAAGCAATGCTCACCAAGCTAAAGCTCATCCATGAAGCTAGACTTTGGTGGAAGCAATGGTGCAGAGACCAAGGGATCTCGGAAGGGTCTGTTACTTGGGAGAAGCTGAAAAGAGCTGTGCAAGGAAGATACTTACCACCTGCATACCACATGCAGAAGATGAACGAGTTCTATGAGCTAAAACAGCTTGGTCTGACTCTTGACACATACTACTCAAAGTTCGTCTCTCTTTTGAAGTATGCGCCACAAATGGATATAACACATTAGGTGTCGAAGTTTTGTGCCGGATTAAACCCACCTGTAGACACCCGCCTCGAATCAATGCGCCAAATAGACCTTCAGGACACATTCATTTGAGTTGCACCCATAATTTAGGAGGTGCAGACCAGGCCAAGAAATAACAAGACTTGGTCTTATAAGGATCAGAACAAAGGAATGTATAGGTCCCAGGCGAAGAGAGTTCAAGGTCAAAACCAGGGACAAAGGAAGAAAGCGAGGACCAACAACGTCAATAACTTTGTTCCTACCCAAGATAATGGGCGCAACCTCCGTTGCTTCCATTGCAACGAGCCTGGTCATTTCAAAAGACAATATCCCAAGCTTGGCAGAGGACAACGTCAAGGACTATTCCAAGGAACCGCCTGTGGCCAAGGAGCCACCACCCAGGGCAGAGGAAGAACCACCTATGTTGCCAACAGGGAGATATGCAATGAAGAAGACCCGACCATGGAAGCAGACTTTGAGAGGGCAACAGTCCATGCCGCCCTTCACAAGAAAGGCCCGAATCACTAGTTTTCGATGATTCAGACACCATTGGATTATCAAGGTAAAGGCTTCAAAACCTTGATTGATTGTGGCAGTACGCATTCCTTTATTTCACCAGTTTGTGCAAGAAGACTAGGAATAGCCACAATAGAAGCACCTACCTTGCTTGTGGAATTAACGAATGGTCGTGAGGTCACTTGTATCAGGCAAACTGCTAAGGTGGAATTTTTACTAGGAGGAAAGTTGACTTCAGTCATATTCAGGGTTATGAACCTAGGTATCCATGAGTGTTTGCTCGGAATGGATTGGCTTAAACCTAATGATGCCCACATTCATTGTGGAAAGGGCCAAGTTTCCTTTCAAATTTCTGAAAGGGAATTGGTCACAACTTAAGGGGAGGCTGGAAAGCCGAAAATTCAATTGGCCAAAGCATCTCAAATAATAAAGGGAGTTAGAAAGGGACTACCTGTCTATTTGATTAAGCTCAATAAGCTAGATCAGAATCAAGAGTCTAGTGAAGAACCTTCATGGCTAAAGGAGTATGCATACGTATTTCCTGAAGAGCTGACAGAACTTCCGCATCAAAGGAAAGTTGATCATGAAATCAAGCTAGCACTAGGAGCTGCACCAATTGCAAGGAGGCCATATAGAATGTGCATCACGTAAGCAATTGAGCTGAAGGAGCAACTCAAGCAACTGTTAGATCAAGGCTACATCCGTCCTAGCAGTTCACCATGGGGAGCTCCAGTGCTGTTCTAGAAAAAGAAAGATGGAACGCTTCGGCTATGTATTGATTACAGAGGGTTGAATTAATCAACCATTAAGAACAAATATCCTATTCCAAGGATAAATGAACTTCTTGACCGTCTTCAAGGTGCGAAGATCTTCTCCAAGATTGATCTCAGGTCTGGATACTATCAGATAAAGATCAAGGAAGAGGATATCCCAAAGACGGCATTCAACACAAGATATGGACACTTTGAGTTTCTAGTCATGTCGTTTGGGCTTAACAAATGCACATGCCACCTTCAACAGGTTAATGCAAGATATCTTTAGGCCATATCTTGACGACTTTATACTCGTCTTCTTCGATGATACCTTAGTCTACTCCAAACAGGAAGAAGATCATGAACCCCAGCTTCGCATTATCCTTGAGATAATGAGAGCACACAAGATTTATGCCAAGAAGAAAAAGTGTGCATTCTTCAAACGACAGATTGAATATCTGGGATTCATTGTTTCAGCTAAAGGAATTTCAGTAGACCCGGCCAAAGTCAGAGATGTTCTAGAATGGCCAACACCAACAACTGTCAAAGAAATACATAGTTTTCTTGGATTGACAGGATGGTACATGGTCTTTATAAAAAACTATGCTTTGATTGCAGCACCGCTATCGATCTACTGAAGAAGCAAACATCGATTGTATGGTCAACTGCTGAACAATCCAGCTTTGATACACTAAACCAAAGTTTGGTATTAGCACCTATCCTGAAACTTTCGGATCCTGGTAAGGAGTTCGAAGTAGTAATTGATGCTAGCACGCTTGCCTTAGGATGTGTGCTTATGCAAGAAGGTCATCCTGTAGCGTACTCTTCAAGGAAACTAAAGAGCCATGAGAGGAATTATGCTACCCATGATCTGGAGTTGTTAACTGTCATCCATGCTCTCAAGCTTTGGAGACACTACCTGCTAGGTAACAAGTTTACCCTAGTGATGGATCATAAAAGTATCAAGTCGATCTTTACCCAGAACGAGCTCAACATGAGGCAACGTTGATGGATTGAAGTGCTGGAGGAGTATGATTTTGAAATCAAATACCGGCCTCGAAAGGAGAATGTAGTTGCCGATGCACTTAGTCTCGCAGGGCATTTCTAAATTCTCTGATCTTGCAAGATCCATCAACAACTAGATCTCTAGCCACAAAGGTATCCATGCCAAACAACTCGATTCTTGAGCTAGCTAGAGAAGAAGCATGCCATGATCTAGTCTATTAAAAGATGCTAAGGGAGATCCCTATCAAGGATCAAGGCCCGAAGCTACAGGCTAAGTATCTAGAATTCTCTACCAATGGTGGACTTGTCTACTATAGAACAAGATTATGTATACCGGCAAAAGATACTTTGGGAAGCTCATGATTCCCCTTTTTCATGACATCCTGGCTATGCCAAGACCCTCAATGCAGTCAGAAAGAGTTATTATTGGGAAAGGCTTAAAGGTAACGTTCTCAAATATACCACTTGACATTCCCCAAATGAAATGGGAATTCATTAGTATGGATTTTGTTGTTGGCCCATCCCAAGTTCAAGGAGGATACAACTCCATTATGGTTGTGGTGGATATGCTCACCAAGGTTGCACATCTTATTCCTGTTAAGACAAACTATAAAGCTTGAGACATTGCAAGGTTGTTCATCAAGGAGATATTCAAATTGCATGGGTTACTCAGAAGAATCATTAGTGATCGTGACTCTCTCTTCACATCACACTTCTGGAGAGCTATCGTCGAAGCCATTCGGACTCAACTCTGTTTTAGTACAGCTTACCATCCCCAAATCGATGGTCAAATGGAACGATTCAACCAAGTCATCGAGGATATGCTAAGGGCACACTGCTGTCGTGAACCAAAAAAGTGGATTCAATACTTGCCACCACTGGTTGAGTTTTCCTACAATTCTTCTTATCAACAAAGCATTCAGATGACCCCTTTTCAAGCATTGTATGGGCACAACTGTCGAAGTCCTTTAAGCTTCTCGGATCCAACCCTAAGAGTTCAAGCTTCAAAGCAGATGCTAGAAGATATGGATGACCAAATGAAGTCAATAAGGTAGGACATCCAAGCTGCCAAGGATAGATAGAAGGCATATGCGGATTTGAAACGTCAAGATAGAACCTTCATTGAAGGAGACATGGTCTTCATTCGCATACGCCCAAACAAGAGTTCCCTATCCTTAGGTGAATGCAAGAAGCTAAGTCCAAGGTATTGTGGACCTTACAAGATCCTCAAGTGCCTAGGACCTAATGCTTAAAGACTGCAACTCCATGAGAACCTAAAGGTTGATAATGCATTCCACATTAGTCTACTGAAGAAGTATGTACCTAATCTTAGTCATGTACTTGATGATCAACAAGTTGTAATGCCTAGCCAAGGAGTCCTTGAGCTACGGCCTGATAGGATCTTAGATATTAGGGAGAGACAATTGAGATCCAAAACCTTGAGAGAATGTCTTGTCCAGTGGAAAGATTATCCCGAGGAGGATGCCACTTGGATGGATGAAAGTACTCTCAACCAACAATACCCCCATTTCTTTTTGCGATGAGGACATCTCGATTCTTCTAAGGGGGAGAGAATGTAATATTTCAGCTCAAAATATTAAAGAGCTTTGATCACCGCACGCCCACACAAAAACCTGTGCAAAGTTATCTCCCATATCGTAAATATTGGCAGCTAAATCCTTACCCTGCACGTGCAATAATGAACCCATCCGCATTGTGCAATTGAGGCCGGGGTTTAAGACCGTAAAGCCGCATGAGAACCCCCTTTTTTTGAAGGGGCAATTAGATAATAGGTGAAAATTAAGGCATATTTTTTTTATTTACCCCTCCTCTCAGCCGATGCATGGCAGGGGGAGAGGGAGTGTGTGGAGGTGTGAGTTAAGTGGAGAGAGGAAGTGTGGTGTATGGGATGCATGAGGGGGGAGGCATGCACCAGCCACGTATGTGGCTACCTCTCCCCCCCCCCCCCGTAGGCTATATAACCCCCCCCCCCTATGGCATGAGCTTGGGGGGAGGAGACAAGGGAAAAGAAGACGTGCTGCTGAGGGAGAAAGAGAGAGTAGAGGCCGCCATCGCCAGCGCCAAGCCAGGAAGCTACTGTCATTTTGACGCCTGCTGTCGCCACGCGGATTCACTGCCACTCATCATCATCATTGCCATCATCCGATTCGTCATCCTCATCACCTCTCTCTTCTATATTCTCTCTCCACGTCTGATTCAGAGCATAGAAGCTTCCTTGGAAGCTTCCATGAAAGGGCTTCCTTAAACCTTGTTCCTATGTGCCTTCCCCGATTTCAAAAACCGGGCTCGTAAGCTCCAACTCCTATGCAAGGCAAAAGGTATCCACCGACACGTAGCCTTGGAGAGCGAGAATAAAGGCTAGGAGGAATCCGTGGAGTCCATATTCCACTACATCAACAATGGCTCCAAAGCCAAAGTCACAAGGCGCACGCGCGGAGGTCTCTTCCCCGAACATACACATGGACATCCCCACGAGCCCTCAAGCCCAGGTTCCATGAGTTTAATCCCACGTAAAAGAAATCCTTTAAGCATGCTTAACTTCATAGGAAGAATGCATTTACGCTTGTTGTTAATTAATGTAGTAAAGATAAAAGTACATTTGAGAAATTATCTCCTTGAACGATGGACAAGGGTTGGTGCATGTCATGAAATTGGGTTGCTTGCATTTCCAAAGTTGTGAACATAAATTACTTGTTTATCTTACGAACCTAGTCGCATGTTTCCCTTTTTGTGCATTTCCAAAGTGACAAGCCTAAAACGCATACTTCTTAGGGTTAAAAGATGAAATTATTAAGTGCATCTTTGATTGGCCATGGAAAGAATAAGTGTATATTGTATTTAGGCAATAACTTCCTTGATGTGATTTGCATGAGAAAAAATCGTTAACATCCGTTAGATGTCTGAAAATTTGCGTGGCATGGAAATGAAAGCATGGACATTACATGTTGCATGCGAAGATGCTTGTAGAATGGATTAAGGTTGCATGATACATATTTGTCTTTCATGAACTTCATTAACGATGCTGTATCCAAAAAAGGGTTGCATGTTACATATTCATCATGTGTAAATTTCATTCATCAAAGTTCCATTTAGAAAAGGTTGCATGTCATATCAAAACATGAAATTCAATTGCATTAAACAAAAGGTTGTAGGCATAGTTCCTTGATGTAAATCTTTGTAGGTTTTATGCAAGTTATTCTCCAAATTGTCATTCGTCATGACGTTAAGAGAGAGAAGAAAAGGGTTAAGAAGCTACAAGGATATAATCATCATCAACATCCTCAGGCTGCATAACGTTGATCTCTTCAATGTTAACACTGGACTTTGCAGGCACTATGCTGCAATCAGAAGACTTATCTTGTGCTTTGTCTTTTCCCTTATCTTTGCACCTTTCATTGCACAGTTCATGGCATTGTGGCCTAATATGGCCCTTTTTTCCACAATGGTGACAAGTAATATCTGCATTCCTGCCATGGGATTTGCTACATGACTTCCCACGAGAGTTGGACCGAGATTTCTGAGAATCCCGTCCTCGGCTACTGCCACTTCCATGCTTTCCATATCCATCATTCATGCCTCTAACTGTCATAGCATGCGACACACAAGAGGCATTCAAATTCTTGCGGTTAACCTCTTCCTGCTCTCAACATCAGATAATTTCAAGGTAGTAGTAGAGGCACATAATGTAGTGCGGAATACATCCCATGACTCATTAAGAGTACCAAGAAAGAAAAGAGGAGTGACATCCTCTGCAAAAGTGATGTCCTAGGAAGTCAAGTTCTTGAGTATAGCATGGAACTGGCTCAAGTGAGTAGACATAGTCACATTATCCTTCATGCGCAGATCCATAAGCTGCTTCAGCCAATACATATTACTCGCTAGACTTTCTTGTCATAGAGATTCTTGATTTTATCCCACAACTGCCATGCACTTTGTTCTTCCTCAAATACGTATAATGAACCTATTCTGTGAGAGATAATACAATAGTGAACTTGCATAACTCATCAAGCTCAAGCCATTCCTCATCTAGCATAGTTGCAGGCGGAACCCGCTCAACCTCAAAGGTGTGATTTGTGATTTCTGCACCAACACCTGCCAAATCTAGCTCTTCCAATAAGAGTAATTTGTACCATCAAGCTTAGTGATGTTGAAAATAGCATGATTAGTGGATGAACTCACCATAATGCATGTTGGAAAACTATAGACAATTTAAAACAGCTTGCTGTTTACTGCAAAAAATGACAAAAAAATCACCAAAATCGAGAGAAAAATGGGCAGCAGGGTCCTATGAGAGTCAATTACTGACCAAATCACTGCACCAAGTCAATAAATGACAGCCAAGACATGACCAGCCATAAACGGGCATAAATCAGACAGCTATCAAGACCCTGAACAAACACCCAAACATGTCACTAAAGCATCCGTCAGTGAGTAGACATAACCCCTGGACAATAGAGCAAAGTATATATAACACTGGCAAGACCTGACACAAGTAGCAGTATGCTCACAAGAGTGCAAAGCCCAAGCTCAGGTCAAAAGCAACTCCAAGATATCAATGCATGAACCATGCAACATTTAAGTGTAAGAGATCCCAAAGTCTCAAGTATCTGCAAAATGCTCAAAATAGCATAAACCTCCTACTCAATGTCGGTCAAGCATACAAGATGCTCTCAAGGCTCAAAAGATGGATAAATGAGCTCAACAGCTCAAGCAAACCAAGTCAAAGTACCAAAGATAGGTAACCAAGACAATGCCTCAATAGCATCCAAGGTCATAATGGAAAAAGCCTAGTCATAACGGAAAAATCCAAGTCAATGTCCAACTGCTCAAGGGAATACTCAAATGAATGTCGAGACGAGCTCAAACAACTGCCATCCACAGCTAAAGCATAAAGCATTCACCAAGACATCATAACCTCTACTGGGTAGCCTAGGCATAAACCATGTCATAGATGAAATGCCAGCTGCAAAGAAGTGATAGTCAAACCCAAATGGAGCTCTAATCTCAGCTCAAAAGCATTCCGGAGTATAAACAAGACATGTGGCATAGTCCAAATACATCATGACATCATACCGAGTGGCCGGGAGCACCCCGTGACCAATAGGCATAACCCAACTGTAGCATAAATAGCTTCAGCCTTGAAGTTTCCAACAGCATATAAGCTCTGTAAACTGAGAAAATCAGTGCTCAATCCAAGCTCAAATCCATAGGCAAACCATAGGCATACATTCCCGTATGTATAGGCACCAACTGGGCATAATCGGGCATCAAATGCCAAGACCTATAAGCATAAAATTGAAGTAACAAGTGGCTGCCTTGTTTTGGACAGATCTGGGATTGTTCAAAATAGTCAATGGCTGAGCTAAATCAGCTCCAAATGCATCTCACATAAGAGGCATAACATCCATAAGTGATCCGGTATCAATAGACATCAGTAGAAGCATCACATAAGCCATAGGCATACAAATACATGCTGTCTCAGACCTGAAATCTATTTTAGAATATTTTATCATCAGAATTTGGAAAATCAGACATCACCATCATGTCCGGAGCATGTCAAAACCCCAACTTAGACTCTTACCTTGCCTGAATCGGGTTCCGAATGCCTGAGATATGACAAAAAGAGTGATTTTTGGGACCAGATTTTGAAACAGGCACAAAAAAAAAACATGAGTTGGCTAGGGGGGTCTCTTGTCCCATGTGCTAACAATGGGGCTCAAAGGGGGCACAAATGGGGGCCAAAGAAGGCCTACACCAAGCCTCAGCAAGCCTTGATAGGCTAGAAGCAAGATCCAGGTGAAGGAAGCTCTAAGAGGTGTGAGCTATGGCTGCCCACAGCTTGTGAAAACCCTGTTTACCTAGACCTGTGGATTGAGATAAATCTCTGAAATAATGAAGCAATACCTCAATGTCAATGCCCTGATGGTGCCTCAATAGGCCGGAAAGAAGCTTGGGAAGTCGGGGAGTGACGGGAGCTCAAGAGAATGAGCTATGGCTGCCGGGAAGGACACCCAATGCGAGTGAGGAGTCGATGGGAAGCTGAGAATGCCACGAGCCAAGCTCAAGAGTCGGGAAGCCACGCTCTGATACCAGTTGAAAGGTGAGAAGGATCAAAGATTGCACTCGAGAGCTATGGTGGGAGAGCAAAACCAAGAAAGAGCGAGACAAGAAATGGGAACTTCAATAGTCACAATGTTTGACCGGGCCTTCCTTTATTCAAACTGCCACTAAAAGAATAAAGAACAAGTGACGGTGACGGGCGCCTGCCACCTAGAGTGTGCAGTGGCAGTGACTTTCAGTGTAGTAATACACGGGCGGCTAGGCGGAGGTGCCTTTACCCCCAACATACTATAGCAAGAAATCTACACTTTTCCATTGCTTGTTTTCCTCTTCAATGGTGCCACTACTTTCATTTTTAACCTATGTTAGTACTTGTTGATGGTAGTATTCCTCGACTATACACCAAAAATACAGAGCCCCAAGAAACACCAAGAAAATGGAAAAAATACTGCAAGAGAATCTATCTTGTCACACCAATAAGCTTTTTTTTAATGCTCTAGAAACCCCATGAAGAAAAAAGTATACTTAAAACAAAGAACCTTTATACGTAGCATCCTATAATGAATCTTCCACAGATTCATCATAAAAAAACTTCAAGATATTCTTCATAAAAACTATCGAAGAAGCAAAGGAACACAAGAGAGTGCTCAACTTTGAATGAAACTCATCACATAGTATTCATGTTTCATTATCTTTATAGCCTTGCATAGTCTTTCTCTTAATCTTTCACATGTAGATATAATATTTATTCATAGAAAATTGGCTATCTCTCATACAAACACTCTCTCACATATGCTGTCGTCATGTTGGGGGTTGAAGGTCTACCACCGGGGTTTAGAGCAGAAGAGGACTAAGGGATTCAAGGTTAGGTGTAATGTGTCCACCTGTTCACTTGCAGGACACATCTTAGCAGCCCATCGGGGAGAGAGTCTAGAAAGCACCACCTGGTACTCCCATGGAATGTTACGGGGTTTGCGATCTAGGTCTTCCCGAGTCTGCCACGTAGCGGAAGCATTTCGACAATTTCCACTTAGGACCGACCTAAATCAGGGTTCCCTAGTGGTCAAAGTTCTAGAATGGCAGCTAGCGTCGAACCCCGTGCGAACTACTTTACGCAAAAATGTCAGGGTCGAAGCGGATTCATGTTGCACTTGGTTCAAGGAGAATGGGAAACGAGAGGGATGCAAAGCTCGACCTCTCTGCCCATAAGGCATAGTCCCATTCCGTTCCCCTAATACAACATAAATCAGGGTTCTAGTAACCTAGACTCTAGGTCATCGTTCCTTATTGTTCATTTCCTTTGAGAAGAGTTCCCTGCTGTCGATTTTGTTTGAGAAAAGTTCCCAGCCAACCGGCACCACCCATCCGTAGGACGGACCCATGGCCACATCCATCACACTTTCCTCAAGTTTGCTTTAGTTGTCTAATTACCTACCACATTTAGTTGGACACACATAAAACAGCTTCCGTATTAGCCAATTAGTCACTGATTCCTTCACGTAATCTTAGCACTTGACATAGAAAAACAGTGCCAAACAAGTTCCTTTTCAATAGGTTATCTTATTAATCAATCTTTGGAATACATCACAATAATCTAGCCCATAGGCTAATCCATAATCCGCCTGAAGGCAATCCAGCAATCCACAGGGATTACTAATCAAGATTCTGCCCGTAGATGTAACGTGTCCACTTGTTCCCTTCAAGACACATCTTAGCAATTCATCGTAAAGGAGGTCTAGAAAGCTTCGCCCGGCACTCCCATGGAATGTCACGGGGTTTGCGATTTAGGACTTTCCACTTTTGCCACGTAGCGGAAGTATTCTGGTTGTTTCCACTTAGGACCGACCTGAATCAGGGTTTTTCCTAATGGTCATTTCCTAAACGGCAACTAGCGTCGAACCCCGAGTGAACTACTTTACGCAGAAACACCAGGGCCGAAGTGGATTCGCGCTGCACTTGGTTCAAGGAGAATGGGGAATGCGAGGGATGCAAAGCTCGACCTCTCTGCCATAAGGCATAGCCCCATTCCGTTCCCCTAAAACATCATAAACCGGGATTATTATAACCTAGAGTCTAGGTCAACGCCCTTGCTATTCATTTCCTTTGAACGATCTTCTTACTGTTCATTATGATTGAGAAAAGTTCTTGGCCAACCGGAACCACCCATCCGTAGGACGGACCCATGATCACATCCACTGCACTTTCCTCAAGTTGTTTTATTTGTCTAATTACCTACCACATTTAGTTGGACATGCATCAAGCAACTTCCTTAATTAGTCCGTTAGGCACTAGTTCCTTCACATAATCTTAGCACTTGACATAGAAAAATAGTGTCAAACAAGTTCCTTGTCAGCAAGCTTATCATATTTATCTTTGGAATACATTTATAAAGTCCAGTCCGTAGGCTTATCCATAATCCACCCGAAGACTATCCAGCAATCCACAGGGATTACTAATCCAAGATTCCGCCCGTAGACTAGTATGCGGGCCTCGAGATCCAATCCCAAGTCACATTGGCCTTTTATGCAGAGCCTGAAAGGTGAGGGATTTACGAGCCAGAGCCCACCTTGGCACCCAAGCGTCCTCCTGCTCCAAGTAGCGCTCAATGGAGAGACCTCACACGGCGGGTTCAGTCCACCTTTCCGGTGCAGTTAACAACCCCCTTGGTTAGGGTCAGGCAAACAGTCGGGGGTAATTGAGGCTACCTCTCGCTTCAGGACTTCAACTTGAAGCATTAGATATATTTTCATCCTTTAATTCCTTGTGCAAACAAATCAAATAGGCTCTCTAAACTGTTACAAGCACAATCATTTCCAGTGGTCGTTATTTGGCCAACTACTAAGGAGTGAATCCTTCTCTCCGAATGCATCCAGCACTCGATGCGGGATCAATTGCAACTTGGCAAGATCCCTAAGGGTTTTTTTGTTAACCCTTATATCCTTGGGTTAGGGCCGTACCCTATTAACCCAACTTAACCAATACCTTAAGTTCTATTAGCAGTAAATATGTTGTTCCAAATTACTAATTAGTCTTTTGCTTCCAAGCAATTATCTAATCCCCTTATTTTGGTCACTTTTTCCAAGAAAGGTGCTATATCGGGATGACTACTCATCCTCTTGCAAGATAGACTTGCGCAAGAATCTACCAATCTCATTCCGAGGAATTGGCCATTTCTTTGTGATCAAACCACAAGATCATGTGACTCTGCAACTTGTTGCACAAGCGTCGCATCTAATCCATGGGACTATTTCACCCATTCAACGGCGTCTTCCAATCACGGAATCATGATTGGATAAGAACATGGTTTAGGGTATCTTCATATCCAATTCATTTTCGATTGCACTAGGCTGAATCCTTCGGTCCTAGGGTTCCATCTCAACCCGACTTTCATCTTTTTAATCGAGCGATCCTTAGGGTAGAAACCCTAGATCATTTTTTTGAGAGTATGTCCTATTGTCCCTATATTCTGTGAATGTGGGCAGGTTTTTAGGGATACAAGAGTTTCGTCTTGGCAATAAGTGAGTCTAGGTCACGTCCTCAACGTGCTAAACCCTAGTTATCACTCGGGATATGCTGCATCGATTTAACCATTCCTAAGCGATTCCTTGGTGGTTTAGGTGTTTAGGGTAAACCAATTTACTTGTCTATTCTTGAAGATATTTACAATACCATTCTCGTAATCACATGATTCATTGCCTACGTATGATTAGATTTACAAACCCTAATTTTTCTTGTTAAAAGCGTATGTTAAGTTATGGCATAATTTCCATTGATGCATTCACGATTCATGCTGCTAAGCTTTTAGGGTTTATGTTAAAATGAACCATGCAGCCTTTTCCTAATTTCATTTCTGAATGAATTATTCGTATGCTGAATGAGCATTACACAACCTTTCGTAATTGCTTACGTAATTGATTGAGATTTATGCCACCTGACTAGAGTTTAATCTACTTCATGCAGCCTTAGAATCATTTCCATGCCTTGCAAATTCCTACTATTGTTAGCAATCCTCTTTAATGAATCATTGCAAAGAAAAACATGTCTAATAATGCAACATGCAATTTATTTTTCCATGCATAATCGAAGTGTACAACAATAATTTCGACTTTGTAATGATGGTCATTAGTTGATCTAGATTCATTACCTTGCAATGCATAAAAACCACTTGCTAAGAATGCATAGAGATCTTATGCTCTTTTTCTTTTTTTCGTTTCATTGAAAAATACAAATGACCAAATTCTTCAATCATGAGCTATTTCCTTTAAATTAGCCAATGTATTTCAAGCGCAAAAGTGCTTTTTATCAAACTAGGTGGATTTGACAAGCATAAACGCAACCTAATTCCATGAATTAACCATGCATGTTTGTAATACTTCGACGTGAATCAAGAAATAGGAAGAAAACCTGGACTTGTGGATTCGATGAAATGTCCACATGAATGTTAGGAGATGATCCTCCTACGGTTGCGCCTTGTGCCTTTTTAGGGGCCATCGTGAATTCAACCTCCTTGCCTTGGACGCAGACTTATGATCTTGGCCTGTCTCCCTCGCATGCACAATTCCCTTTGAGAATCGGCTTCCTTGACCAATGCTCCATCTTGTGGAATCGAGCTTTGGAAGACCTTATAGGCTTCCTCCTCGAGGCTTAAGATGGGAAAGAAATTTGGGCTTTCGGAGGGTTCAAAAGGGAAGGGCCTTTTAATTCGGTTAGAAAAACTTGTGGAAGTTGCAATAGGAAAGATGGTTTTTGAATCCGGTGGCTACAGTAAACTTAAGGAGAACCAATGGAAAAGAGGGTTTAAAACCTACTAATATGGCTTGTGTAGGAATGCAATGGAAGGCTTTAAAAGGAAATGGGGCTAAAAAGCCTAGTGGAGATGCTATGAAAAGGGCTTAAAACCTAGCTAATGTGAGCTTTATGGGGGATGCAAGGGGGAAAAGGACTTAATTCCCGAGGATGCAAGGAAAAAGGGGTTTTGAAGAAAACCGGGGTAAATGGCCCAAAAGGGACTTGTATGGGAAATTCCACGAGAAGGGGTACTTAAATCCCGGGGGAGTTATAAAAACCACGTGGGAAGGGCAATAGAAAAGGGGGCTTAGAGAGCCCCCCTTAGAAGCTTCCCAAGAAGCTTTTGGGAAGCTTCTGTAGCCGTGACTACTCCAAGTGGAGGAGGCGACTATTTTTCTGACAGTTTGTTGGCGATGGAAGTCGAACGATGGCAACGCAACAGTAGCTAGCGGCCCTTCTGCGGCAATCCTCCCCCCTCATGGCGCACTCAGAGGCGAAGTTTCTCTCCTCTCTCTCTCTCTCTCTCTCTCTCGGACTGGCGGTGTCATGACCCTCAGCCTCTCTCTCCCTTGGCCTGGCAACGCCACGGCTCTTCCTCCTCTTACTCCCCCCCCACAAGGGGTTTTTATAGGGTAGGGAGAGGAGACCTCTCTCCCCCACGCGGCCAGTTGCTTGGCTATTTTTCCCCCTCAACCTCCAGCAAGAGAGCTTAGTCATCCCCGCCTACTCCCTTTCCTCCAGCACAACCTTTGGCTGGGGGAAAGAAGGGTCAGTAAAAAAATTTGCCATAAATCTATAAATTATCCTTTTGGCCTCCTCCCAAGAGGAGGTTCACATGTAGACATACAGGTTTCTTTAAACCTTAGTCTCGATTTTTGCTAGTGGAGGATAATGTTGTGTACAACATAAAGATCGCACCGTTCATATCTTTGATGCCGGAATTGTCCTTGCATGAGTCTCAAGCGGGCTAGTAATATTTTTCAATGGAAATATTACAGTAGACTAGTATACGGGCCCTGAGATCCAATCTCGAGTCACATCGGCCTCTTGTGCAGGGCCCGGAAGGCAAGGGATTTACGGGCAGAGCCCCCTGGCACCCAAGCATCCTCCTGCTCCAAGTAGCGCCCAACGAAGAGACCTCTCGTGGTGGGTTTGGTCCACATTCCCGGTGCGGCTAACAACCCCCTTGGTTAGGGTCAGGCAGACAGTCGAGGGTAATTGATGCTGCATCTCCCTTCAGGCCTTCAACCTAAAGCATTAATTATCTTTCCATCCTTAGTTCATTAAGCAAAGCAATACAAACAGTGTTCCTAACTTATACAAACACAAACAATCCAGTGGTCGTTTTATTTGGCCAACTGCTAAGGTGTGAATCCATCTCTCTGAATGCGTCCAGCATTCAATCTGGGATCAATTGCGACTTGGCAAGATACCCAAGGGTTTGTTTGTTTACCCTTTTATCCTTGGGTTAGGGTCATACCCTGTCAACCCAAATTAACCAACACCTTAGGTTTCTTAAGGTAAGATAGTAAACCCTGGCGACCATGTCACTCTAACTTGATTGATCCTTTGCTTACTAGGCAAAACATAACTTCCCTTAACCTGGCAAATCAGCCCAAGAAAGGTGATGTAATAGGATGTCTACTCATCCTCTTGCAAGTTAGACTTGCGCTAGAACCTGCCAACCCTATTCCAAGGAGTGGCCACTCTACTTTGTAATTTAACACAACCACGCAACGTTGCAACTTGTTGCACAAGTGTCGCACCTAACTCATGGGATCATTTCACCCATCAATGGCATTTCTTGGTCAAGAGATATGTTTAATCCAGATGTAGGGTTTGGGGTGTCTTCTTACCTAACCAAACGCTAACCTTACTAGGCCAATAATGTTTGGGCTTAGGGTTTCCAAACTCAATCGGGTGTCATTCAATCCTTAGGGTAAAACCCTAGATCGTTATTGCATGGGTGTTCAATTAACCCAACATTCTGTGAATCTGGGTAGGATCCTTACTAGGCAGAATTTCTAATGTGCTAAACCCTAGCTAGCACTTTAAGGTGTTCATTGTACTAACTAGCTATGCTTATACGAATCCCTTGAGGGTTATACCCTTACAAGTGATCATTGGCCTACTTGTTTTGTGACAAGAAACGATCTCTTCTTAGAGATGCTAAACTTTTTCTATGTATGCACAATGTTGGCTCTTGGACTCAGGTGCGTCCTTTCTTGTGACACCTTGCCAAGAGTGGTTTCATTCATACCGTATTGTTTCGGGTTTTGTGTGCTTGGGTGATGACAGCTCTCCTGATATTGTGGGCATTGGTGATGTTAGGTTGTAGTTTCCTTCTAGCAGCAGTTTTGTTATGCAGGATGTACGTCATGTACCTGCTTTGACACACAGTCTCATGTCAGCTGGACAGCTTGATGACGCAGGTTATCATGTGTCTTTTGGAGACTCTGCATGGAAGATCACTCGTGGTGGCAGACTTGTGATTGTGAGAGGTGCCAAGGCTGGCAGCCTCTATCCCTTGATTATATCCGCTTCTTCCCTTGATCATGTTTTGTCTATGGGTTCTATCCCACATGTCTCTCTTTGGCATGCCAGTTTAGGCCATGGGAATGAAAATACTTTCTGGTTTACACTATTTACCGCCCCTTGATTATACATGTTTTGATTCATGTGAGCAATGTCTTTATGGCAGGCAGACTAGGTCTATGCATAAGAAGTCTAGTAGGTCACGCATGAGTGAGCCCTTGGCATTGGTACATTTCAATGTCTCTGGGCCCATGCCTTGTCAGCCTATGGGTGGTGCAAAGTATTTTGTTATATTTATAAATGATTTTTCACGGAAAGTTTGGGTCTATCCCATTAAGCTGAAATTAGATGTCTTGGCTGTGTTTCAGAGATGGCTTGCATTGGTTGAGAACCAGTCTGGGCATAGGCTAAAATGCCTAAGGACATATAATGGGGGTGAGTATGTCTCACGTGCTTTTGAGCAGTTATGTGATGAGAGGGGTATTAAGCGTCAGTTGATCACCCCTACATCCCCCCCAGAATGGTTTGTCTGAGTAGATGAATAGAACCATCCAGGAGCATGTGCGTAGTATGCTTAGCCATGCAAGCCTACCACAGAGCTTTTCGGCTGAGGCAGTCAGTACAACTGTGCATGTCATAAACAGATCACTGAGAGCGGAGTTTTGAGCCCGGGATGTGCCTAAAATTTGCCAAAAAATCCAGAATTTAGGGGAAAAATATTTGACATCGAAGGCGGCGGCTGTAGCTAGGACGATTTTAAGCACCAAGTGAAAGACCGATTTTAAAAGGCACTCGAGCGACACTTGTGGATTTTTTATAATTTTTTTGACTACTGTGCAAGATGTCGGGAGCTGCCAGTCAGTGCGGGATGCCGAGACGGACGCGCAGGATTTTTCAGAGGTCAAATAGGAGTCCAGACGCGGAAGATGCCAAAAATTGGCCAAGATTTGAAAAGGTGGACAAAAAAATTAGGACCAAAAGGGGGTGCCCCCCCCACCCTCATTTTTTTTCGTGGAGTATGATGGCAGCACGTTGATCAGAAAATGGCAGTGCAAAAATCGCTCCCCCCCCCAGATCGAAATTTGGGCTGCACGCAACCTATCTAACAGACATTGCCCATCAACTTCCCCTCCTTCCCTGATCATATCGCCGGTCTTCGCGCGAGATATGGCTGGCTGAATGAAGAGATCAGAATCTAGTCTTTCTCTCTCCTCCTTTTGTCTCCTCTCTATGGGCTGTTCATGCGCACTATCTTGAAGGAGGAATCAGGAGGGAGATTGAAGTAAACGATGATGGAGATTGATGGAGATGCTGAAGATTGATGTGCAGCATTGGATTGAGAGCAATGGAGGCTCCGTCCACTGGTCATGCAGTCATTTAATGCGTCTCGGGTTTTGTAAAAACACGGTATGACCATTTTTATGAAGGAAAATGAAGTTTTTTTATAGTTTATGATGGTAATGATGTTCTTATTGGATGAAAAATTGTTTGAGTGCTGGTTGCATCATGATTAATTATTTTTTATCAAAAATTTTGATTTTTCAACGATTTACATGCGCTATTTAATTCCCGTAGAACCCGAAATGTGGTTTTTAAGCGGTAAAATGATAATTTTATCGTTTCGGGTAGGTGAAATGTGTTCCTATGGGAAAAAATAGAAGATAAATTGAATGTTAGTATGTTGAAGTGATTGGAACAAGAAAAATTAAAAAAAGCATATTTTATTGACAAATAAATCAAGAAAATGAGAAAAATAAGGAAAAAAATAGAAATATGCTTCACAAAAATAAGAAAAAATATAATGATTATTTGTGGATGTATGGTAGTGGCAAAGCATGAGGTTTAGCCTCAGTTTGCCCTATCTCCTTGTCAAAGTTTGTGATTTATCACTTTTCATACATCAAAATATGACAAAATGAACCTTTACACCTATGCAACAAAAGCATTGTCTAGACATAGGGGGCTGGGATGTTTGAATGGTGTGATTTGCATGCTGATTATTGCTGATTTGTTGATGCATATCATGACATAGAGTTTGTGTATTTTAATTAAGAGGATAGTAGCACGGGTGTTGTCTCGGTGCTATCCTTACATCGCCGCAACGAGTTAATGAATGAGCATTGGAAAGCCTGGTTGTGCACAACACCTTTCTGATTGAAAATTATGTTTGAGCACGTTAGGATCATCCACTTTTGCATGTGCATGTCAACCATGGTATCAGAATACGAAGGACTAGATGCATAGCACCTGTTTTCGATTATGATGACCCACGCTTGAGTGTGGAAAGGCAACCTAAGCCATAAGATAGACGTTCGTTTCTTGGGGGATCATTTAGTAAGAAACATGGTATCTCCTGGAATACTTTCAAAATCAAAGACTGGAGTTTGTTCATTTATGTTGTATATTGAGCAGCGCATCAAAAGGGGCTAATCTCTGCGATGTAGGAGAGCTGCAATGGGGCCGCAGTGATTCCACCAAGAGGTTGCCTCCCATGTATATGATTATCATGGCATTTATTGCCAATGTGTAAGGATTCTCCCTCTGTGGAGTTTATAGAAAGGGAAACATTGGACTACAAAACTATAAACGCATAGATCAAGCTTTAGGACAGTTCGTCCTTTAGGAGCAGATAGACGCTCCTGGCCCGCGAGGCCGTGAGGGCGTGTTTATCTGTTATGAGCATGAGGTTCGGCTAGTGCCATAGCCAGTGCCGGCCCATTTGAGGTCCCATCAGTGGTGCGTGTACCGGGAGCTGTCAACAAGTAGTGGTTCTCGAATTTAGGATTTTTAGGGACCAAAAAAGTTGGTTTATGTCCTTTGACAAGGACCGTCAAGCGAAATACAAAAAGCAGAAGGTGCTGAGAGGGCTAGACGGCGATTGGAGATTGTAAGTCACTATTCTCCTCAAACGAGCAGCGCGATACGCATAAAAGGTAGTGGTCCAACTGCTGCACATAGTCCTTTAGGTGCAAGAGGAAGAAAAAGTTCTTCCTCTCTTCCACCAAGTCAGCCCACTTCAAGTGGGGGTGTGATTCCATCAGTCCAAACTCATATTGTTAATTAGATTATCGTCATGGCACAACCCATTGCAATTCATGTAGGGACACCGGATCTGCCAGCTTTAGGAGTTTCTTTACCCATTTTTAATGGGTTAGCCAAAGAAGATGCGGAGTTTCACATTTTTGAATTCCAAAGACTAATGTTTAATTACCGCATCCAAGATGAGGGACATCTTATGATGTTCTTCAACATGACATTAAAAGGAAGGGCTGCAGTATGGTATCATAGCATAGATACTAGAACCATAACTACAATCAACCAATTTTATGCAGCTTTCTGAGGAGAATATGCCCCTAAAATAGGTGTCCAATACTGAGTACGTGTTTTGAATATAACATGCCAAGACCCCCATGAGAATGTGAAAGCCTATGGCAAGAAGCTTAAGGAAGTGTTTCGTAAGTTACAAACTTACATTCCCATTCCACCGACTACCCAATTGCAATAATTCTTGCATGGATTGGATTTCAATATTCAAGTACAATTGAGCCGTGTGGCTTTGGATTATATAGACACCGCCATCATGCGGGCAGAAGGAGTAGAGTCACAATTACAAATGGCCTACTCATCTCGAATAAATCTTAATGTGGGTCTAGTACTTGGAGGCAATTTACCATTAATAAATGGAAGTTAAGGGATGCCTATGAATAACCCTAATGGGAGAGGAAGCATGGTTCAAAATGTATATTTGCCCCCAACTCCTCCCAGTGTAACTATGCCTATGGCCAGTTAATTGGCTCCACCAAATGTTGGAGGCCAAGCTTCGAACCCTAATGTTGTCCCTGTGAATCAACAACCAATGCCCAATCAAATTGTTAGGCCAATGGAACAAAGGATAGACGATCAAGGCTATGAGTCGAGTGCATCTAATGTCCTTGGTGAAGTTAAGGATATGATGAAGCACTACACTGACATGATTTTTGAACAATATCGGCAAATAGCTGTTGACGTCAATTTCTTGAAGAAGCAACAGAATTTGATAGGGAGTCGACGTCCTGAAGAGGGTGGTCCCTCAAGATTCAGCTGTAAGTGGTGTGGTGGACAACATTTCCCTAGAAACTGTCCAAATGTTAAATGTGATATTTGTGGGAAGTCGGGCCACTTAGTCGCTACTTGTTGGAGTAAGATTAGTTCCCTCCAACAATGGAGTAAATAGCCAAGTCCAGTCAATCATAGAGCACAAGGTAGTAATATCAAGCAAAAGGATGGACCAAGATAAATATTGCAAAGGGGAAATACCACTATAGAGGAGTTGCCACAAGGCAATGGAGTCAGCCTTATCAAGGCTGTACGCATCAATGGCGCTGAAACCTCTAACCTATGAGCCGTGACAAGAGGCCAAACGGCTAAAGAGGGTGATAAAGATAATGCAAAACTGGTTGAGGAAAACCCTAAGCAAGGAGATAAGGGGATGCAAGTCCTGAATACTGGCGTGGAAGGTTGACTTCTAAGGCCTGTTGACAAAAAAGTCGATCCTAAGAAGGATGAGGACGTGCCAAGAAAGAAGGCAAGAGCTAAAAGAGAAGCACCAAAGCTGGTTCCGAGACCAAAAGAAAGAATGGTTTGGTGAGAAAAGAGAGATGTGGCTACCTATCATGATTTTGATCTAGCAAGTTCTCTTTGCAAAGTCAAACTAGATGTAAACCTCTTACAATTGATTAAATTATCTCCAGGAGTACGCAACACTACAACACAATGCCGCCATACACGCGTCCATTACACGCGAAAAGTTACGGGCGCGTGTATGGTCGTTTATACTCACAGCAATATCGGGCGCGTGTACACATGCATGTAACAGCGCGTGTATAATTGCATGTGAGGGCGCGTGTATTTGCGCGTAAAAACTGTCATAATACATGCTCTGTTACACGCGACACAGAGCCTAACTACAGAAATCCATTTCTTTTCAAAACAAAAAACCATTAAGTTTTAAAAATGTCATTGTGCATTGCAGTGTTTACAAACCATTACAAAATCCCACTACATGCACTTACAACAACGTAATATATTGAAAAATATATCTTCATATGGTTATTGAAAGACAAAGTATACAATAGAAATGTCATGAATTTGGAACAATACAGTGATGGATTGGTTAGGGTTCGATCTCATCTTCAATAAGATCCATCCTTGCCAAACGATCAACATCAATATCCATTTGATCAATTTGTAAGGCTACGATTAAATTTATTCTACTATCGCTATTTTGCCCATTGATAATGGTACCGATGCCTTGATCATTCTCATCATCATCACCATCATCCTCAATGGAAGGGTCATCCTCATGATCGTGAGAAATGGCACGCTCATCCTCATTATCATGATCATCTACATTGGCATGTTCAACATCATCTTCTTTGCGGCTTGCCACATCCTCCATATGCTCCATATCAGTGAATGTATTATACATTACTTTGGAACGTGGTGCAATAGGGATGACATACCACCATTTACTGTCATGCACCATTGGCAGATAGATAACCTGCTCAAATACACATAATTCATTAATTAATTAGCATATCAAAAGTCAAGGGGTGCGCGAGCTTAGATATATATGTACATGAAACACATTTGTAAAAAAATGCATACCTGCTCACATTGTTGTGGCAATACGAGCCTATCTTTCTTTGTTTGCCAAAACTTTGTAGAGTCAATAGTTACATAGCCACTTGCATGGCGTTTTATCGTTGCGTTAGGCCCTTTTTCCACCACGTTCATTTGCCATTTGACATCCAAAACATACACAAAGAAGCGGCGAAAGTCAAGTCTGTATATGTCTTGGATTGTGCCACAATAATCATCAATTTTTCCATTGGCTCCCTCAAAGCTACTAATGACACCGCAATCTTGTGTATTCCTCTTTTCATCTATTCTTTGTGTTCGAAAATGCTTGCCTTCACACCATATAGCATTGAACATAGTGCACTGGACCAAAATATAAGCAATATCTATGTAAGCAATTAATGTGAATAAATATGAAAAGCCAATCACTTACAAAGAATGCAAATTTACATTTGTTCTATGTACCTTTAACATGCATCCTCGTGCATACTCCCATTCTTCCACCGTGATATGCAGCCCCTCATCTCTCTCTGCTCTCTCCATTTCCTCATGCAACCAATCAACATGAATATCATTCGGAAGTGTTGCTAGATGCTTAGGGTACGCCTTACGAGAGCCATGTTGCCTCCGAAAGAGAGCTCTGTCTGCTTGCCTTTTTGTCTTTGCATCCTCGTATCTTGTAACCCATCTGCTCATCACATCACTATTAAGGATGCAAGTGAAATTAAGATCATCAATCAATGTTCTCTCAATTACTTTGCTCTGTCCTTTTCCTTGAGGCACAATAGACGTCATCCTCAAGTCCTCTTCATTGCTCCATAGTCGCGGCAAAGAGCTATCCACCTGATCAAGAAATTCTGATATATATACAAGAGACTCTTGTATCAACCAACCCTCAGCCATGCTTCCTTCGGGCCTTGCACTTTGCCTCACAAAGTCTTTTAAGGTCTTCATGAAGCGCTCTAGGAAGAACATCCAACGGGCATGCACAGTGCCACATAAAGCAATTTCATCCACTAAATGCACAATGAGATGTAGTTGACTTGTGAGAATGGTTCGCGGAAAAGTCTCCTCTACCATACAAACCACCTCCACTGCCATAACACGCGCATCATCCAATGTGGCTGGATCAATTGCTTTGGAACTAACATATCTGAAAAATAAATGCACAGTACGTTATACCTCATGCACATTCATTTTGCAAGGTATAATGAAGGGTGATCTTACATGGGATTTACATACCTCACAAGCTCGCCCATCTTATAAATACATCTTTTCAAACTCCTGTCTGCACAATGGTCGATGCTAGTAGGTAGTATGAACTGCGCACATAAGAGCACAAATATATTTGAATTAGGGCATTACAAAATTTAATTTCAACCTACAATAATTGGAAAACACTTACTTGGAGCATCTTGTGCCAATCGTGGGACTTCAACCCATGTAGTTGCTCAACCCCTCTTTTCTTAGTGGTTGTAAACGCTCCCTTCAACGATCTCATGCATCCAGTGGGAGTACGCAAAGTGGTGATGGCTTGCTTTACCTGCTTCTCCTCCTTCTTTGATATAATCCAGGGAGCAGGCGGAAGACGAACGTGCCCACCCTCCTCTCGTGGCCAAGCTTGACGCATACGTCCTGCGACCTGCAAGTCCTCCCGTACGCTAACATTGTCTCTTTTACCAATAACATGTTCCCAAATACTAGATCCCACATTCTTGAAGATGTGCATGGGATCAAGAAGATGGTTGATCTTGAGATGGGTCCAATATGGTAGCCGGAAAAAAATGGAGTACCTACACAAGGGATTGCAGACTGTCATCTTTATTCAACTTTAGAGACTACACAAAACAAGATTGGAAACAATGGAGATGTACCTGTTCATGCCATCTGGAGGAAGAACATTTGAAGACTCCCAAATACGCTTC
This sequence comes from Lygodium microphyllum, assembly GCF_053477565.2. Taxonomy (NCBI): domain Eukaryota; kingdom Viridiplantae; phylum Streptophyta; class Polypodiopsida; order Schizaeales; family Lygodiaceae; genus Lygodium; species Lygodium microphyllum. The sequence goes on from NC_141155.1 coordinate 98,376,097, forward strand.
CAATCTTTTGCACGAAGTGTCTGTGGATGAATGTTCCTCTTACTAGGAGCATATTTAGGGTGATCTGATGGGAGAAATCGATGATGATTATCGAATATGGTCTTACACAAACCATCAGCATACTCATGTACCAATGAAGGGCCACATATAGGACATGCATGTTTACCCGATGTCCTCAAACCTGTTAAAATAAAAAAAAAGTTAGAATAATAAAGTCAATAGTTATAATTGATATAGCTAGTAGTATTAGAGTCGGGAGGTAGTTAGAATTCTTACCAGAACAATCGCTTTATCCTGGAAAGTCATGCATTGTCCACATCAACACTGCTTTTAAGTCGAAGTGTCGAGAGGAGGGAGGCCTACTAATGTCCACTACCGCAACACCTCTCCATAGTTCCTCCAACTCATCAATCAACGGTTCAAGATAAACATCCATATGCTTGACTTTATGTTTCCCTGGAATCAGAAGGGATAACATAAGATGTCCCTTCTTGATCGCCATTGATGGTGGAAGGTTGTAATTCACCAACACAACCGGCCACACGCTGTATGCGGTGCTCTTGAAACCAAACGGATTCACTCCATCCATACCTAGGCCAAGTCTCAAGTTTCTGGGCTCTGTTTTAAAGCTGGGCCACTCATCTTCAATATGCTTCCAAGCAGGAGTGTCTGCAGGAATTCTCCACATGCCATCATCCGATCGATGCGAGGAATGCCATGACATGAGCTCTGCTATGGATTTGCACTTGAACATGTGTTTGATGCGAGGAATTATAGGAAAGTGTCGCAAGACTTTACGAGGTACATCAAAACTCTTCACATCTGTTCTATACCTTGCTTCACCACAAGTGGGACACTGTCGAGCCTCCTTATGCGTCCCACGAAAGAGAATGCAATCATTGATGCATGCATGTATGCGATCATAATCCAATCCTCCAAGAGATGTCACATAGCGCCTCGCTTTGTCTCTTGAGGTGGGTAGTCTATTCCCCTTTGGAAGCGTGTTCGATAATAGCCTGCATCCAATATCATCAATTAGCCCATAACCCTAAACCCTATACTGTAAACCAAAAACCACTAACTCAAATTTGCAAGTTACAATGCTCACTTCAATAATGCGTCAAGACTTGCATTGCTCCATCCATAAACTGTTTGTATATTGAGCAGTTCAAGTGAAGCACGTAAAATAGAGAATGTGCACCCTTCAAAAACCGGTGTCGATGAAGCGTTGTAGAGATGCTCTTGTTCCATATCATTGTCGTCCACACCTTTGCGATCATCCCTAAAAAGATTCCGTACCATGTCATCAAACACTTCCTCTTCCACAACTTCGTGGGGTGCAGGGCTATTGTCATCCCTTTCCCACTCATCTCCGACAAGAGATCCTGAAGCTCCAGCATCATCTCGTCGACGCTTTGCATGCTCTCGCCGTGCGTATGGCACCATGTTAGGGTGTGGTACTGCATCCTGCTTCAATCACAGTATATATATTACAACGCGCTCCATTAATTTGCACACCATGAGTTATTTTAATACTTTCAATTCACATCTTCTCACATCTAAACCTGTTTGAATCCATTCTCCATACATCGAGATGTGATTCAATGTAATTCGACGCGCTCGTACAATGCACCCTTGACATCGATTACACGTACACTTGATCCTTTGTGCCAGCCACACGTCGCGATCACGATGACGCATTGTCTCATCCTCACCAGAACTGCTTGAAGAGGATGATGACATGCTATGTCCAAAATAACCAATACAGAAGTAGGATCAGTTTTTAGTGAAATCATACACATCCTATGCACAAAACAATGGATACACAAGAATAATCAGTTTTTAAAAAAAGTATAAACAGTCTCTGTGTCGCGTGTACAGGCGCGTCTACAATGTGTTCTGCTGCGCTTTTACACGCGCTTTTACACGCGTGCTTTTCGCGTTTACCTGCCGCGCGCGTCGCTTTCTTTCTTTTAAAAGCGCGCCCTCTTTCAAAACACTTCTTCTTTCTGCGCCCGCTTTCTTTCTTTCAAAAGCCCTTCTTTTAAAACCGAACCTGCCTCTTCCAACCAGCCTTCTCCCTCTTGGACTACCCAAAAGAAGCAAAGGGTGCAGACAACATAGAAAGGGAGAGAGAAGCAAGAATCAACGAACTCACTTTTCAAAGACTTTTCAAAGAGGTTGGTTGTCGTTTGTTTGTTTTGGCAAATCTGTCGCTTTCTTTCTTTCCACCCGTGCTATGTGTACTTGAAAGCGACAGAGGATAGAATTGTAAGAGATATTGTAAGAGATATGTTTATTTTCTAGAATGGTAGATATATGTTGTAGGTTATATATTGTAGGAGATATATTGAGGAGATATATTGTAGGAGATATGTTTATTTTTTATATGCATGTTTTGCTTGGTTCATTGAGGCGGAATTTCGACGCTTCGCAGATTCTTCATGGATCCAGGCTCTTCCTCCGATCCGTTGGCATACGCCACTTGGATGATGGAGATGATAAACCATTTTGGGCGCCATCCTAATCCAGTGGAGCTGACAGAGTATATGTATGCCCATCCTCCTCCTAGACTCCCAGGTCACACCGCGCCCCCAAGTACACAAGCCTCTCCACTGCCGTCTACGCCTGCGAGTCCGGCGAGACGTACCCCTGCGCATACACGCTCACCGAGGAGACACACCCCTGCACGGACACACTCACGCACACCCTCCTCTGTACCGTCACGTGAGGGCTCACGGCCACCATCACGTGCTCCCTCACAGTCACAGTCATGTGCAGCCACCCCTAGTCATGGCTACTCCCGCAGTACAGATGAGAGCCGACGCCGCAGTAGGGAGAGCGGGAGTGGAGGATTATGCGGCGGGTGCTTTGGTGGGGGGGGTAGTAGGGCACGCGGTGAGAGAGGGCATGGAGGGAGGCATGTACGAGGAGACAGTGAGGAGTCGGAGGAGGCGAGAGAGGTGGAGGGAGAGATTTTCTACGATGTTACGGATAGGGGCGGGGTAGTCATGGATGCGAGAGGGAAAGAGGTGATGGAGTATATGCGGGGGGTAGTTTCAAACATGTATAGAAACTGTTTTGTAAAATTTAAAGATCAGGAGAGCCGGTTAGTTAGGGAGGTCCTAGATAGTGTACATAGTCGGTACCCCAATCCCCCACGAGCGACATTCTCGGATGTATGGGGAAGGACGCGAATAAGGGAGATCTTAAGTAATAAAAGATCTCACCTTAAGAAACTCGCGTACGATGATGGGGTGAATGTAGCTGCGGGTGGCTATCCTTGTGAGAAACCTGCCACTGCCCACAAACGCGAGTGGAAGGAGGCAAAGAAGCGCGCAGAGGGAGGCGTGAAGAGCAGGCAGCATGTGGAGGCACGACGGATCCAGATGGAGACCATTGGATCGTCGCATTTCGGATCTGGCGGCGTCGAGTCATGGGAGGCAGAGTTCGTAAGTAACTTGCCTCTTTATTTGATTGTTTGCCAAATTCATTGATTCTATGATTGTTTTGATCTTACAAACTATCTTGATTATGTTACAGCGACGGGTTATGGGGAGGAGGCCCACAGCCCACGAGACTGGGTATGCTCGCCGCAATAGCAGACGTGACACGTGGGCCATCTTCAGAAACGAGGGACGTATTACGGATGCGCAGTTTGACGCGGCCATGAGACCATACGGTCGACAGGTACTTGAAAACTCTAAATGAATGATTTCGGTTTATTTAATTGCATATATATGTATACTTACATACGGTATATTTCTTGAACAGGCACAAGCTGCTGATGCTCCTGCCCCTGATGATCCAGCCGCCACTGCTGATGTTCGTGCCACTGCTCCTGGTGGAGGCGAGCACCACTCATCGGAATATACCGATGCGAGCTCCTCTGATCATGGAGAGAGCACAGGGTCCTCATCATCCTCTGATTAGCTTTCAGAATATTGTAGGATGTGGTTGTACAAAAAATTTTTGTAACTGAAGCCATGGGATTTTTTGCACCTAGCTCCCTATTTGACTTTGTATATATTTGTTCCTAATTAAAGCCATGGGCTATTTTGACATATGGACTCCCTTGTACACAAATGTATCATGTATTGACAATGTATTGAATCGTGAGTCTTGAGTCGTGTATTAAGTTTTAGATAGTAATATTGAATCGTGTATTCATAGAGAGTGAGTCTCGTGTCTTGAAATCTAAATCGCTCTTTTTTTGTGGTGCAATGCACCAAAAAAAAATCCAGAGAGTGCCTTTGGGTGCCTGGATGCTGGAACAACATCCAGGCACCCAAAAGCACTCTCTGGATTTTTTTTTCCCTCTGTGATCGCGTGTATAAGCGCGTGTCATCTGTCAAAATCGCGTATATTTACGCGGATAGTCTGTTAGATTCGCGTGTAAATTCGCAGCAAAACTGTCCAGAACGCGTGTATGGGGTCGTGTATTTGCGCGACTGGCTGTCACTGTACACGCGCTTTTACACGCATGTCTCTGGCCGCGATGATACACGCGCTATTACACGGGCCCGACACTTTTTTTCCCAAGTCATTTTGTGCGGCTAGGAGCGCGGGTATGAGCCCAATCCCTTGTAGTGCAAGGAATTCAAGAAGATCTTGCATATTAGGTATATTGTATAACCTTTGGGCATAGCACGAGTAGGGGAAGATTGGTTTGATCATGCTGAAAAGAATTGCCCTAGGGTTCTAGCATATGTGGATGGAATACTAGTGGAGCATGATATCGTAGACACTCGGGCATCCATCAATAAAATGAGTTCAGAGTTGATGGAGAGGTTGGGTCTAGGCATCCAAAAAGATAGCTCCACCCTTCTTAGAATGGCTGATGATAGTCTAAGGAAACCAAAAGGTTGCGCTACTAAAGTCCATGTTACAGTTGCAAGTGTAGAATTCTTCTTGGACTTTAGGGTGATAAGATTTGTAGGACGTCCTAGCTATCGAGTCTCGCTAGGCAGGCCTTGGATCTTACGAATAGACTATCAAGTCGATATACCCGTCGGTCGAGTGGTTCTAGGTAGAGGTGCTAATCGAGTAATAGTCGATGCTTACCCTGAGTCTCCTCAGAGTGAGAGAGCTCCTTTATCCTCTACTGAATTAGAAACATCAGATGATCCATCTGGTAGTGAGACATCATCCAGTGATGAATCTAAAGAGGGGTCCACTATAGAGGATATTTATTAGATAACTCTAAATGAACCGATAGAGCCTCAAGATAGGATAAGAGACACAGATGTGATTGAGTTGGACCTTGATACGCCGAATGATTCACGGCCAATTAAATTAGGTTTCATGCTTAGTTTAGCAAAAAGGGAGGACTATGTGTCCTTGATTCAAGAATTCCGCGACATCTTTGCTTGGAGTTATGATGAGCTGAGAGGCACTCCTCCCAGCCTGGCTGTTCTTACTATTCTTGTAAAAGAAGGCAGTCGTCCTATGCATCAGAAGGTAAGGCGTATGCCTTTTGAATTGAGGGACGGGCTATTTGAGGAGTTATAAAAGTTACAAAAAGATGGTTTAATCTTCCCTGTATAGCACACAGAGCGGTATTCACCGGTTGTTATCAGGAAGAAGAAAACAACCAGATCCGACTATGTGTAGATTTTAGAGAGCTGAATAAGCAGACGGTTAAGGATTACTACATGTTGCCATTTATTGACCAGATTTTGGATCAATTAGCAGGTAGGGAAATATATTCGTTTATGGATTTCTTTGCAGGATACAACCAGATGGAAATTGCAGAAGAGGACAAGTTGAAAACGACTTTTATTACTGTCTTTGGTACTTTTGTGTACCATGTGATGGCCTTTGGATTGTGCAATGCACCGGGATCATGGCAACGAACAGCAGCAAACAAGACCTTTGGCGACATCTCCCCAGAATAGTTGAAAGTATTTATTGATGACATGGGGCAGCCACTGTAAGGGAAAGGATGCTGATTATCTTAAGAAAGTGTTTTGAATGTTGCAGATAATTTTGTATCGCTCTTAACCCACGGAAGTGTGTCTTTGGAGTGCCTTATGGGCTATTGCTAGGCCATGTGGGCAGTTCAGTAGATTGCAACTGACCCTGAAAAGATCAAGGTTATAGTCGCTATGAGTCCACCACGCACTTTGAAATAGGTACATAGCTTTCTGTCATCGATAGGGTACTATCAGAGGTTTATAAATGCATTGGCAGAAAAGACGTTGCCACTAACGAACTTATTATCCTTTAGCTATCTATTTGTATGGAGCAACCCTTGTCAGGTAGCTTTCGAGGATGTGAAACAGGAGCTAGTAAAAGCACCAGTTTTAAAAGCACCTAAAAGAGGCAAGGTATTTTACATATTTTCACTACAACCACCATGCATAGTATCAGCTGCTGTTTAGCCCAAATCTGGGGGGGAAAATGGTATCATGCGATAGCTTTTGCTAGTTGAAAATTGGGCATATCAGAAATTAACTACACCTACATGGAGAAGTTGTGCCTTGCAATGGTCTTTTCCACTAAAAAATTTAGGCACTACATCCTCTATGAAAAGGTAGTTTTCTATATGAAGGCAGAAGGGCTTAGATTGCTTATGAACAAGCTGCAACTGTGTGATCATCTAGCAAAGTGGTTAATCACTTTGCAGGAGTTCGATTATGAGATTAAGAGTAAACCACTAAGGTTGCAGGGGATTGTGGAATGCCTTGTGGATTTCAGGGAGCCAAAAGAGACTTTTGCTGAAGGAAGTGATATTGAAGAAATGTTTAAAATTGATACAGCTTCTATTCCATCTTGGTATGCTACTATCATGTATTATCTATCAACGGGAGAGACTGGAGTTGTTGAGTGTTGAAATGACTTGTTTTTTGGCTGATTTTTGTTGTTTTTGAGAGCTGAATGGTTGATTTTATGAGATGATTGATTGATTTAGAAGTGGTTTGAGAGTTTTATAGATGATATTGATTGTGTTTTGGAAGATCATGATGTTTGTTGGTGGTTCTGTGATGTTCTGATAGGTTCTGATAGGTTCTGTATACCTTCTGTTTTGCTCTGTTTTGGTCTGTTTTGTTCTGATTATCTTCTATAAGGAGGGATGGAGTATTGATTGATAAAGAATGAGATATTGTGAAAGTTTATTGAATGGTTTGTAAGAGTTTGGAATGGTTTGAGAATGAGTTATGTGGTTTTGATGACCTTTTGTAACCTTCTGTAGGTCTTCTGTAGAGCTTCTGCTTCTGTTCTGTTCTGTACTGTAGCTGTTCTGGTACTGTTCTGTAACAAGTACAAAAGAGCTGAAAGAAGTGGAAGAAGTAGCTGTTGAAGACTCAAGTGAAGACTAGAGTGAAGTGACAGTAGTGAGCTATGAAAAGACACTGTAGTGGCTCTGGTGACTCTTCATATCAGACATACCTCTTGGGAGGGGTATCCACAACCTAAGAAGGATTATTGAGAGTGATTTTTGAGAGATTGTAGTGAGGATATGATGTATTATTGATGGAGAGAGAGAGAGAGAGTCAGAGATAGCCAATTCTACTCAAACAGAGTGATTGTATATGAGAGATTGAGAGAGAAGACTATGAAGATATTGAAGACGAATACTATGTGATGTATTTCCATTTCAAGATGGTGTACTTCTTTGCTTTCTTTGTTCTATTGATGGATTTTGTGAAGATGTTGAAGAATATGGTTGATTCTATCAAATCCTGGGAGATCTACATGGTGCTGCATGAAGATTAGTTGTGCCTGGTGTTCTTTTCTTCATTGTGATCATATGAAACATGATAAACAAGCTTGTTGATGTTACAAGATAGATTTTCTTGCAAGAGAATTCCCTTCTCCTTGGTGTTCCTCTTGGGGCTCCATGTTTTTGGTGCGCAACCGGGGAAACTTGCCATCAACAAGCACTAGAAGAGGCTGAAAATGAAGGAAATGGCATTGCCAAGAAGAGAAGAATTCAATGGATGTTTGTAAAGTTCCTTCTTCCACTGAAGAGTTGGAATTTCTCATAATCAAAGCCACTTTCCACAAGAAGTTCATCCCACAATGGCGGAAACACATCACCATCATGATGCATGCTCTATGTGGTGGACAGTTTCCTCTTCCTGTTAAAGCAGCAGAAACTTGCATCTTGGTGGCAAACTGTTTGGGAACGAACTGAAGAGCAGAAACAGAGAGAATGACCATCCATGGAAGATTTGGCATTCATTGAGAAGTTTCCAGATAACATCAAGTGGGAGATTGTGAAGAAGCTTCAGGAGTCTTGGTCTGTAGAGGTTCACAAAGACAAGAAGGAAAAGAGTTGGAATTTGTTCGTGGACGCTCAACAGCAAGATACATGGGATGCTTGGTGTACTGATAATCTTCTGTTTGTTCAATTAGCAACCCACTGGAAGTTGGTAGATAGAGTTTTTTTCACAACATACACTATTGAAACCATCAGAAGCTGGCATTACTATGATGATGGCACCACCACAATGCTCAGACGTATGCATTTTGACACCTTCAGAACCAAATATCTTCCCCTGTGCAGTGGCATGAAAGCAGAATTCAAGGACGTTGAAAAGAAAGAAGTAGAAGAAATGTTGGCAAGAGAGTCCTCCAGAGACTAAAGCCTTCTGTTAACCCTCCGTGGAGCACTAATAACCTAGTGGAGCCAACCCCCTGATGAATGACGCAATAAAGAGGCAAGCGTTAGAACGAGTCCAGAGGTACGTGAGAAGAGAGAAAGCAAAAATCAGAGCTGAGAGCAAGCTCGCAGCAGAAGCCGCCTTTGACGCCCTTGCAGAACTCTTTACAGAAGTCCCAATGGCATATCAAGCCCTTCCTCCTCCTGCTGGAGGTCCACTTCCAAGCCAGATCTGTCCTGGAAATATTGATGACAGGCCAGCGAATGTAGTCCCATTGCCAGTTTTTAAGGGAGAGTACAATGAAGACCCCGATCTTCATGTAGCAGAGTTTATGGTAGCATGTGTGGCTAATAATGCCAGAACCCTTGAGCATTGGTTAGCAATATTCCCCGCCACTTTCAAGGGTGCGGCGTTTCAGTGGTATGAGAGACAAGCAGCAGGAACTTTTGGCACATGGGACGACCTGAAGTTGGCCCTCCTCACTAAATTCAGGCGTGAAGGTTTTGAAGAGAGGATGAGAGAGGAATTTATGAACCTAAGTCAGTCCTCTGGAGAAAGAGTGGAAGCTTATGTCTCAAGAATGGAATCCATCCTGAAGAGATGGACTAACCATAATCTAGATGATGGCATTCAGAAGGGGGTGTTTCTCAGAGGATTACAACCAGAAGTCCGTAAGTTTGTGGAGCTGCAAAGACCAGCCACACTGCAAGCTGCAACAGAAGGTGCAAGACTGTACGATGAAGTGGAAGCTCGATTAGCGATGAATTCAGGAAGAGGAGTCCTACCTCCTCTGATGCCAGGAATGATGTATCCACCAAATGCAGTCCCAGGGACTGTTCCCTACCCCTACCAACAGATGCCCTCGGTCTCACAGTACAGTGCACCAAATCCACAGTGGCCACAATCCATGCCTCAAATGATGGTTCAACCACAACAACAATGGTCCCAACCAATTTCCTCAATGCCAAATCAACAGCAACAGTGGAATCCTACCAACTGGAGCCAACAGCCAACAGTTCAAACAGGAGCCCTGAATCAGAACCAGAACAGAGACCCCTCTGTACCAGCCCAACCAGTTTATGCAGTGATTACAGAAACTCCTCAAAACCCTCCTGCCAGTACGTCAGGAGGAGAAAGCTTGAAGGATTATTTATCCAATTCAGTTGCAAACATCAAAAAGGAGTTGATGGATGTGATTACAGAGCAGCTACAGACGTTGAAAGTGAACACAACGAGCATATCCAACGTTGCAGGAGCAGGAAGAGATGTGATGCGGTCAAATACTTGGTGTGGTAAGTGTCATCAAGCAGGCCATTTAGCCACTGAATGTACACAAAAACCAACCATCCCTGGAGCCTTCTGTTCCTACTGTTTGCGGAAGAACCATACAGAGGACATTTGCTCTCTGAAGGAGATGCATGATAGGAGAAGGAAGGAAGAAGACGCAAGATTCAACCTGCTGGAATCCAAAATGACAACACAGGATATTGGACCCAAGCCTAGAGAGTTTGGTCCTAATTTCGAACCCAGAAGATTTCCTTCTCAAAGTTACAGAGGAAGACAGTCTGGCGGTGGTCAGAGATCAGAAGTGGAATGTTACAGATGCGGAGAAAAGGGACACATTTCACCAAATTGTCCAAATCCTCGAAGGTCAGTGGATTACAAGCCCTTATGCAGTCGATGCAAAGGAGAAGGCCACACTGCAAAAGACTGTCCAAGTCTAGCCCCAGTGAAAAACAGTGCTATTGATAGTCCATCCAAGGCCCAAGAGCCTACCTCCAATTTAGTGGAATTGGAAGTTGCTGCCATCACGCGTGCAAAGCAGAAGGAACCACCTATCCAGAAAGAAAATAACCCTCCTGCCAGAACAGTGAAGTTCAATCTTCCACCAGAAGAACAGAACAGAACAGAGCCTAACAGTGCCGTACAGAGCCCTACAGTGCCACAGAGAGTTACAGAGACAGTTACAGAGACAGGACCAGAGGTCCAGGATACAGAAGAGGAGGATGTGCCACAATTGGCAGAAGAAGCTCCTGTAACTCCTCTGTTGGAAGAAAGAGGGAAAATGAAAATGGGTGTTGCCCCATTCCCTAACCGGTTAGAGAAGCCAGTGGATCCTATTAAGGAATACGATCTAGTTAGAGATCTAGATACCTTTAAACCAAACCTCACATTCCGACAATTATTGATGTTGTCTCCCAGTTGCCGGAAAAGGTTCAAAAGTATACTGACAAGAAGACGTGGCTTAAGGATTGCTCCCTCAATAGCAACAAAGTCCAACAAGGCTCCAGAACCTGTCAAAGAAGTGGATGTGGCTAATGCTTTTCTAGATCCGGGTACTCCAGAGACTGGCGCGTGGATAGAAGGCTGCTTCATTGCAAATGCACTGATTGATGGTGGTTCATCAGTGAACATTATGGCGGATGTTACAATGAAGGATCTAGGCCTACAAGGTGTGCAACCCACCCAATGGCTCATCAGACTGGCGGATCAGAGTAGAATCAAGCCTTTGGGCATTCTCCCATATGTGAAGACTACAGTGGCTGGAAAAGATTATTGGCTAACCTATCTGGTGGTGAAGCCAAACTCTTATGGTACATCTTATCCTTTGTTACTGGGCAGACCATGGCTTTTTGAAGCCTGAGCAAGGACGAATTGGTTCAAAGGAACTTTGACCTTGGGTAGAGGACCCAACAAAGTGGTGCTGAAACTGTATGGTTCTCAAAAAGGACATGGATCCACCTCCTTGGAATTATCTTCTGACTCCCCTAATGAGGCTACAGATGGAACATCAGCAGATGAAGATGCTGTCAAACAGATACTTCCCAAGAAAACAGTGGCACGTTCCTTAACAGTGGATACTGTAAGCCGACTTCCAAAAGATGCAAAGCCATTATCAATGGGTGAATACTTCCTGCCTGAACCAGGAATGACTTCTGAAATCACTTCTGACAGTGAGATAGAAGCTTGGATGTACTGCTCTCCCTATTATATGGCCACAGCAGAGACAGAGGCAGAAGAGGAAACATGGAATCTGTTCTTCTATTACAGAGCTCCTACAGAGACAGAGACAGAAGCAGAAGCAGAAGCAGAGGCAGAGACAGAAGAGGTTGGATATGAAATGGACGAAGAAGGTTATGAAAGAGAAACGGAAGAGTCTATCCCACCTGAAGAGGATACATTTGAGGAAGAAGTTCCAGAAGCATCAGAAGCAGACGAGCTCATGCTACGGGACAGAATGGCAATGGTACCATTTGGTTTGGTAAATGGATCTTCTCATATGCAAAACCTTTATAAGAAATGGATTAAGAAGAGCAAGCCGTCTTTCAAGAGTGGCTCCTGCCGTCCTAACCCATCCTTGCCAAAGAAAGATGATGATGATGCACCGTGCCAACAAGCACCAGTCCCACCAACCCAACAGGCGTCAGAGGGTCCCTGTTATGTGCGTTCTTGGATGTGTCATCTTCAGAAGAGGAGTCTTCAAGCCAAGAGGTAATTAATTTTGTAACCAAACCCGAAATGGCGCTTATCCCATTCCAACGTCTTAAGGAGCAACCTAAGTCTCCACCAAAAGAAGAAATTGGTTCTAGTGGGACATCAGAAGAGGACATCACTCCCTTGAAGGAGTCGGATCTGTATCCAGAAGCAGTCCGCGGGACCTTTATCCATGAAGTAGAAGGTGAAAGGAAGTTAACCTTTGTGGATGCAGAAGGCACTGAACGCCACTTGAAGGTGGGTAGCAGTCTCCCAGAAAAGGAGTTGTCAACCTTGTACAACTTGTTGAAAGAAAATTTGGACGTGTTTGCGTGGTCCTACAAAGACCTAAAGGGGATTGATTCCACAATATGTCAACATCATATTGACTTGGAGCCTGATGCCAAGCCAGTACGGCAACGACAGAGGCAAATAAATCTGAATTATTCCACATTGGTGAAAGCGGAGCTGTTGAAGCTTCTGGAAGCCGAGTTCATCTATCCAGTGGCAAATAGTGAATGGGTTTCACCCATCGTGGTTGTATCCAAGAAGAATGGCAAATTGCGAATATGTGTGGATTTCCGAAAGCTTAATTCCAAGACGAAGAAGGATCATTTTCCTATCCCTTTCACAGACCAACTATTGGACACAGTGGCAGGACATGAGCTTTATTCTCTTTTGGATGGATTTAGCGGATACAACCAAGTCCAAATAGCAGAAGAAGACCAGTCCAAAACAACCTTCACCACAGAATGGGGGACCTACGCTTACCGAGTGATGCCATTTGGACTCTGCAATGCCCCTGCTACTTTCCAACGAGTCATGATGGCTGCATTTCAAAATCATCTACACGACTTTATCGAAGTATATTTGGATGACTTCTGTGTCTATAGTTTGATCACTGAACACTGGGGACATTTGGAGCAATGCTTTGATCGATGCCGGGAGTATGGGATTTCCCTCAACCCCGACAAATGCATCTTTGGGGTTTCTTCTGGAGTTCTATTGGGCCACATTGTCTCTGCACAAGGGATATCCACATTCCCTGCAAAGATTGAAAAGATCGCAGCTCTGGCAGCACCCACCAACCTCAAACAGTTGAGGGGATTCCTAGGCCATGTGGGTTACTACAGAAGGTTTATAGCCCATTTTGTGACAAAGGCAACTTCCTTGCACAAGCTTCTGAGGAAAGATGCAGAGTTTACTTGGACGGAAGAATGTGACAAAGCCTTTCACACTCTGAAGCAGTGTCTAATTGAGGCACCCATTCTGCAACCTCCTGATTGGACGAAAGAGTTCCATGTACACACGGATGCATCTATTGAAGGGTTAGGTGCTATCCTCTGCCAAAAGGGCTCCTCGAAGTTGGATCAACCGATCTATTATGCAATCCGGAAAGTCACTGATAGGGAACGAAACTACACAGTGATAGAGCTGGAGTGCTTGGCAATGGTGTTTGCCCTAGAGAAGTTTCGCCATTACCTCCTATCTACCCACTTTAAATTTTATGTGGATCATGAGGCCCTGTCCTTCTTGATGAACAAAGCAGATGTGAAAGGACGAATGATGAGATGGCTCCTTTTATTCCAGGAGTTCGACTTTGAGGTGATTACTAAGCCTGGTCGTTCCCATGTTCTGGCTAATCATCTGTCGCGTATCCCACAAACTGCAGACGAGGAGCAGGATGATCCAGACCTCCCTGATGCTTCCCTATTCTTGGTAGAGACTGTAACTCCCTGGTATGCAGACATTGCCAATCTTCTGGCAACCCAACAATACCCTCCTGGTATTTCTAGTCGGGAAAGGAAGAAGCTCATGCTAGAATCAGCCCCATACACCCTGCTAGGTGGTGCACTGTACAAGAAAGGCAAAGATGAAGTGCTCCGAAGATGTGTTGTAGGAAATGAGATTGGGATTGTTCTGAAGGCTTGCCATGACGAGCCATGTGGAGGTCACTTTGCAGGAGAAGCTACAGCTAGGAAGGCTCTGCTAGCAGGTTATTGGTGGCCTACCATCCACAAAGATTCCTATGATTACTGTAAAATATGTGATGCTTGTCAAAGAATGGGAAAACCCACCAAGATAAGTGCCATGCCACTGCAACCTATCCTTCCCTTAAAGCCGTTTGAGAAGTGGGGCATTGATTTCGTAGGTCCGATCGATCCTCCCACTAGAAGGAGACAGAATAGATACATCCTCGTATGTACAGATTATGTCACAAAGTGGTGTGAAGCTAAAGCCCTAAAGCGGGACGATGGTAACAGCGTGGCCCTGTTCATGTATGAGAATATCATCACCCGTTTTGGTAGTCCCTTAGAGTTGGTAAGTGACAGAGGCACTCATTTCCTCAACAAAGTCATGGAAGAGTTGACAGAGTTGTATAAGATCCGCCATCGCAAGTCCACTCCTTATTACCCTAGAGCCAACGGCCAAGTCGAAGTCACGAATCGCATTCTCTGCTCGATTCTGACAAGAACAATTGCCACACATCGTCATGATTGGGATGATCGACTTACAGAGGCCCTCTGGGCGTACAGAACCTCCCATAAAGCAGCAACAGGACAGACACCCTTTCAGCTGGTATATGGTACAGAAGCTGTTTTTCCTGTTGAATTGGAACTACCCTCTTTGAGAGTGGCTATCAAAGAGCGTTTGGGGGACGATGATTCACTGCAACGTCGTCTCCTGCACTTGGAATGTTTGGACGAAATTCGTAGGATGGCTCTACAGTGCATGGAAGCCACGCAAGCTCGACGCAAGGCTTACCATGACAGCTTCATCAAGCACAAGGAGTTCAAAGAAGGTGATTTGGTCCTAGCCTATGATTCACGCTTTGGCAAGTTTCCTGGCAAGCTCCAACAGCGGTGGATGGGCCCCTATAAAGTACTTGCCGTCAACCCTAATGGTTCTGTCCAAGTGCAGACCGTTGATGCCTCTGATGATCCCTTTCTGATCAATGGATATCGCCTGAAGAAGTACTTCCCTCCTTGGGGATCTTGACAATTACGGACACTTGATCCTTTTCCTCGTTGGCGCGGCATTGTACTTTTTATGATGTTACTTCTGATAGCCGTTCTTCAGTCACTTCTGATGAGGTGGACGCAACCCTCTGTCCCCTCAAAACCCCTTTTCAGCCTTGATCTCTTATCCTCTATTTTCCACCAGCGACAGTGGCGAGGTGGGTTCTGACAAATGGTCTTTCTACCATGCCCTTGCTCAATATTGAAAAAAAAAAACAAAAAAAAAAAACAAAACATATCGGTTATGGGAGAAAATGACTTAGTCCCTGTCATGCCGACCTATTCTTCGAGAAAAGGTGGAAACACCCTCAGGAATAGGGGAAACCAAGAAAAAGAAAAAAGAAAAAGAAAAAGAAAAAAAAAACAAACAAACAAATCTGTTATGAGAGAAAAGGAAGCAATTCCCTGTCATAGCAGGCCTCGTTCCAAGAAAAGGTGATAAACACCCTTGGGCGAGAAGCTGGCTGTGGAAAAGGTGGTAACACCCAGCAGTCCAGAAAGGGATTCATTAATTGATATTTCCAGGATCCAATTCCGAAGCTGCCTCCCTTGGTACGCTGCGTCCTGGGTCTCTCTGCAAAGTGTCTAACTGTCCTCTAACAGATGACATGTCCTATTCAACACAATGTTCGATTTGATGGCTACCTCCCTGGGTACGCCTCTTTAACAATTGATGACGCGATCTTCATCGACAAACAATAGAGTGATGAGAGCTTTCATCCTAACCGGATGGGGAAGTGAGTATGGTTGCCCTCTGTATCTATCAACAACGAGTGAGACAGAGGGTGGGGCGAGAGACCAGTCTTTTCCCTTCAAATCAAATGAGAGGTGAGTAGTGTGAATGAAGTGTTGCACACACGGGATGGGCCTCTCAAAGCACAAAGCACAATTTGTTTCTGTGCACTGCACCATAAGGCTCCCTAGCCTTCCTTCTTGCACCGTATGCCGACACAGGGCGGGATGCACAGTTGCACCATCAAATGCGCACAAGGCATACAACCTTTGCACAAGTGACTGTGAGGATTACATCAATGGGTTTCAGGAAAAGGCTGCCCTCCTGTATTTATCAATAGAGTGTGAGATAGCGGGTGGGTTGAGTTTGACTGGAGTTTCTTCAATCACTTACCGAGAGGTGAGATTGAGGGACGTTACGACACTTGGAGTCAGGTATGTTCCCGTTTCCCTGTGCACCCACGAGATGGGTTTTTGCCGTCATCACAAGACACATCACCCTGTTCTGTACAGTGCACTGTAAGGCTCCCTTGCCTTCCTCCTTGCACCTATGCCAGATGGGTTGGACGCACTACTGCACCATCAACTGTGCACCCTGGCATACTCCTTCTGCACCATTTCCCCTTGTCGATTCCTCAACCGAGTATGAGATATGGGTTTTAATCATTCTTCCTCGAGTGATATTAGTCATGGGGCGAGTGACTGTTCTTTCATCTCATTTAAGTGATTGTGAGTTGAGTGTAGTATCCCTCATCATCGACGAATTTCCTGCGATTCCTTCCATCAGCTACATCCCTGGGTGCTGCCACGTGGTCCCTTCCATGACGAACGTGTGCCGAGAAGATGCCTTGGTACCTCCAGACGCCGACAACAACACTAGACGTGCCATCGACACTCACCCTTACTTTGATCCTCAACAAAATGGGCCAAGTTTTTCTAACCCTACACTTTGGGTTCTTCGTGACATTCATGTTTTAAGTGTGGGGACATTAGTGGATGGTCCGTGGCGTGGTCTTCGGTCCCTATTGCTCGGTTAACCCTATCCGTTAAGGTCTTAAGTGTGGGGACGCGTCCCTACGCGTCTACATTGCATATCCTCTGCATATGCCTTACCCTGCTCATGCATGTATGCCTTGCCTTGCTTTTACCCTAATGGGATCCCTTCCCACCCACCCAGTTATGTTCCACCCACCTTTGGGTTGTTCCTTTGCCGTTTCTCGTTATTCCTTGATTTTGAGGTTCTGTCCTGTGAATGCACCTTACGTTCACCAAAGTCCAAATCCAACTTTATAGCCATGTTCCTCCCTTTGAATTGATCATTTTTCCTTTTTACCTACCCCTATTCCGGTGCACGGTTTTTGTGTTATTAATTTTTGAAGCATTTTGCGCAATTTAGCCGGTTTTCCATGTGAACGCACTTTTCTTGCTTCAGAACCATGCTCTGATGTCATAGCCCTGACCACCACTTTTCCCCTGACATTTTTCCTTTTTCCTCTGCATCATTCCGATACACGGTTTGTCCGTTATTAATTTTTCGAGTTTTTACGCATTTTTCATGCGTATTTTTGACATTTTTCCATGTGAACCTGCCCTAATTGCATCGAAATTCCAATTTGATTTGACAGCCGTGTCCCCTGTGCCTTCCCACACCTTTTTCCTTTTTCCTCCACTCTTTTTCAACTTTCGGATTTTTACGTATTAATTTTTAAATCAGTTTTTGGGCGTATTTTTGGAGTTTTTCGCATATGAACCCTTTTCCCTTCCACCAGAACTGCGGTTTAATGTGATCACCCTGTGCCACTCCTTCCTACGGACATTTTTCCTTCTTACTGCCTGTCTTTCCGGTGAACGGTTCGTCCGATATTAATTTCCAATTCCATTTTCGGGTTTGTTTTTTGGGTTTTTCCCATGTGAACGCGTCTTATCTCAGTCGGGATTATGTTTTGAGGTGATAGAATTATCGGGCACATCTTTTTGCGCAGTTTTCCTTTTTTTTGCACCTCGTTCCGATGCACGGATCTTTCGATATTAATTTTTAATTGTGTTTTTTGGTTCGTTTTTTGTGTTTTTTGCACGTGACCGTCCTTTATCCCCCCAAGAACCTCCTTCATATATTTTTCTTGTTTTCCCCCTGCCGTCCTGCCCACTTTTTGTTTTTACGCTATTTCGTTTTGACGTCCGGATTGGGCGTTATTAATTTTTCTTTATTTTTACGTATATTCATGCGTCGGTTTTGCGCGTGAACGCGCCCTTTTTCGATTTTACGCGTCTCCACGGGCCCTGGTCGTGCCCTTATGACCCGCCCCGTCATCCCAACGCCATTTCAATCCCGTCACGGCAAATTTTTTTACCCCGCCCCGCGCACGAGCGCGGGACGGGGATACGCCCTTTTGACCCTACCCTTCACCCCCTCCTGCCCGCCCACCCATTTCATTTTTCTTATTTTTTTAAAAAAAATATTTTTATTAAAAAAAAAAACCCCCTCCCGCCTTAACCGTTTTTCTCTCTCCCTTTCTTTCTTTCCCTTCTCCCTCTCTCTCTTTCCCTCCCGCCGTCGTTCCTCCTATCCTCCTTCTCCCTCTCGCCGTCGTTTCTCCTACCCTCCTTCTCCCTCCCTCCTCCGTTGCTTCTCCTTCCCCTCCTCTCCCCTGCGCGTCCGCTGCCCCTCCTCTTCCTCCTCCTTCTCCCTCCCGCCGTCGTTCCTCCTACCCTCCTTCTCCCTCCCTCCTCCGTTGCTTCTCCTTCCCCTCCTCTCCCCTGCGCGTCCGCCACCCCTCCTCTTCCTCCTCCTTCTCCCTCCCTCCTCCGTTGCTTCTCCTTCCCCTCCTCTCCCCTGCCCGTCCGCTGTCCTTCCTCTTCCCCTCCATACCCTGCCCCCGCCGCCCCGCCTGGACACCCGTCGCCGCCGTCGGAGTGCAGACTGCCGTCGTCGTTGAGCCGCCGTCATCGCGCCGCCGTCGCTGAAGCCACGCCCTACGTCGTTGAAGACCTCGCCCGCCAGCTCGCAGTCGCCTTGGTCCCCGCTACGCAGAAGTCGCCCGCCAGCTCGCCGTCGCCGTCCGTTCGCCGCCCTGCTGCCAGCCGCCGCCGAATCCGCCGCCACCACCACCTCCTCTCGCCACCCCCACCTTCTCTAACTACCTCCTCCACTAACCCTACTAAGGTTAGTCACTAACCTTGGTTCGTTTAACCTAAACCTAACTAGGCTTAACTAGGACCACTAACCCTAGTTAGTTCAAACAAACCTAACCCTAACTAGGACAATTAACCCTAGTTAGTTCAAACTACTCCTAACCCTAACCCTAACCCTAAATTAACCCTAACCCTAGCTAGGTTAGTTTTAACTAACCATAGTCAGGTTAGCTGACTTCACCTAGTTGCCTAACCTAGCCTAGTTGACTAACCTAGTTAACTTAACCTAACCTGCCTAACCTACCTGACTTGACTTCCTGTGACTAACATGACTTACCCCCACTAACTAGACTTAATTGACTTATTCCTACCTGACTTATTTGATTTATGTGATTTAATTAATTTCTAACTTAATTTTTCCATTAAAAAAATTCAAAAAATTTTCTAAAAATTCATTTTGCCTTTTGCCAATTTTTGGAAATTTGTCCGCTGGAAATTGCCTACCCTAAAATTTTTTACAATTAAATATTTCCTTATTTAACCCCCAAATTGCCAATAAATGTAGACAATTCATTTAAAAATAGTAAAAAATTCTAAAAAAATTCTAAAAAATTCTAAAAAATTCCCCTCACCTCCCTTGCTCATTTTCTATTTATTCAACCATAAATAATCACAACTTAACAAAAAAAAACCATAAAAAATAAAATAAAAATAAACAACCAACACATACCAAATCCACACATCCGCTAAGGTGTTGTCATTGTTGTTTCATCAGTGATCTTTACTTTTCCTTTACTGGATTCACTTCTTTTGGTGGACTCTTCCGTGCGCATTTCTGCATTACATACACACCCCTTCCATGTATTTATTTTATGTATTTTATTTATTTTTATTTCCCCTTAATCACAAATTAATTGTTAAAATGAACCCTTTAATTCACCCACAGTTTCCACACGCATTCGTGCTATACACACATACTTTTTAAATTAAAATAAACCAGCCGTTCACTTAGCACGCGCTACGTGCGCTACAGAGGCACTTTAAACTTTTAATTAAAATAAACCAGCCGTCACATGAGCACGCGCTGGCAAAAAAGTGCTCCACATCACCTTAATTTGTAATCAATGAATTGCATTTAGAGACCCAGTCGAGAATCGAAGTCCGGGAATCGAATAACTGCACCGCTTCACCTAATAATTGGTAATTAAATTTATAATAAGGAACCGTCGTTTTCTTGTTAAGGTTTATCACCTAATAAAAATTCACCAATTTTTAATAATTTCTTAAAATCAAATTAATTCCCCCCTCACTGCACTTCCCCTTTTTAATGAACCGTTTCGTGGGATGGATATGCGCAGTCATTAGAGTTGTTTTCCATGGTCCAGTCTTGGTTCTATCACAGATATAGTCTTGATATGTGTCGGATGTGGTCTTATTTTGGTTTCCTGTCTTTGTTACGGTTATGGGTACAGTATGCAGTTTTTTTTCTTTTGTTGCCTGATACGGGGTTCTGGGTGTTTGTCTGATGCATCGCATGAAGCTTTCGGTCGCATTTGTCTCAAGGTCATGTCAAAATTTTTCTAGGATGTGGTTTGCTTGGGGTTAGTTGGTCGAGTCATGTTTTATTGGTAATTCTCTTATCCTTGGTTTTTGTCTGTTGCTTTGTAGGCATTCTCCTTGATTGTCTGTGTTTGTGGTGTGTGTGTAACCATCTGAATGGCGCCTTCTCATGCTCCTCCCCCTATCTAGTACGTCCCATTAGTTAGTAGGGATTACTCTTTCCTACTTACTTTTCAGCCCCTCACGAAGGCGGGACTTGCTGCTTCTGTGGCCACTCCTTTTCCCCTGCTTCCAGAGGATCCATCGTTATGTGATGCGTTCCTGGCCTCTTACAGCAAGAAGACAGGCGTAGTCGAAGGCATGTCTATGACTTTGACATCTCGAGGCTTAGGGAAGGCTCTGTCTCTTCCCTTCAAAGGATAACCTTTTGTGACCACTCGTCAGCTCCTCTCTAATGAAGAGATTCTCAAGCTGTTGCAGAAGCAGACAAGGGAAATCCTCGATGTTAAGAAGGTGATCAACTCTTCAGGAGTTTCCTTTTCTATGATCACTGATCCCGTATGGAAGACGATGTGTCAGTTTCTTCAGGACAGGTTTATGCCTGCCAAAACGCCATCCCACTATTTGTCCAAAGAGCTTTTCACAGCTTCCAGGATGGTGCTGAAAGGAGTTGCTATTGATTGGAGCGCATACCTCCTCACTAAAATGGATCAGCATTTTGTTAAAGTCACCAGAGGTAATGTTACCAATGTTACATATGGATCATATTTGTCTGCCTTCTTGACCTATTCAGGTTTACAGAAGACTGTGCCTCCACCTCCTCCATCAGATCCAGTACCTCCTCCTCCACCTTCCGAAGAGTCAGAACCCATTGACATAGAGGATGATGATTCTCCGCCTCCCCTGGTCATACAACACAAACGCTTGAAGAGGGTAGCGGATAAAGCCCCTGCTGTACTTCCCTTAGTGCCCATCCCTGCTACCTCTGGCAATGAACTCCCTGGGTATCTCACTTGTAATAACCTGTTCCGAGCACATCAAGAAGGATCCTTGGAGATCTCAGTTCCTTCCCTGAACAATCTAGTCTCAGGAGATGCCATTCCTTTCCTCTGCAAGGATATTCAAAGTTCCATTGAGTTGTCAGTGACAGCCTGTGTTCAACAGCTGTACGCATCTTTCTATGAAGAACTCATGCAGTCCAAATACCAGTTGCATAAGACAACATCTGAGTTAGCTTCTGCTAAGGATACCCTAGCAGATTTATTTAAGCAAATGGAAAAGCAAATCCAACTGGTTGCCACCCAAAGCGATGAGATTTCTTCATTGAAGACCCAGTTACTAGAGGCTCAATCACAGGTTACTAGCCTTTCAGAGGAGAAGGAGAGGATGTCCAGGGAAGCGACGGAGTTCCAAGCTATCTTAGATGACAAGCTTTCAGCTTTACAGACTACTAATGACACAGTGGCTAACCAAGCCTCCCAAATCCAGCAGTTGCAAGATCAGCTTGCAAAGTCCCGCTCTGTTCCTCCAAGCCCTCCTGTTCCATTGATTCCTTCTCTTTCACAGCAGGACTTGACTGCTCTTCAGAGACAGGCTATTTTGTGCCCTCTATTCCAAGAAAAAGTGGAAAGATTGCAGTCTAGAATGGACTTGTTATGGTCTACTTTTGAGCAGTTTCAGGGATATGTCTTACCAGACCATTCTTTCTTTGTCCACTACCACTTACAGAAGTTGGTCTTCTATATGAAGCTTTCCACGATGGATTTACCTTTTCCAGAGGATGGTTGGAGTGGGGCTTGGTCTGCTGAGTTGTTGACAGAGGTACTCAGAATGGTCTTTGAAGATTCTATCACACCAGACACCATGTTGATGTCATACATGTATCTACGAGGAGATTTGTTAATTCCAGATGAGGTAGATATGGCATGGTATGTGGGGGATGTGGTCTTACAGGCTGTTTTATATGTCAATCATTTGGAGTTGCGCATAGCTGACATGTTCCAGAGTTATTCCTCCAAAGTAGCTGCTTGTCAGGATACTTCGTGGCATCCCATGATTGATTCGGTGGTCCTAAATCAAAGACAAAACACAGCTCCTACCTTTGCCCAGAGTACTAACCAACTGAGGATGGATCTCTTAACCTATCTTTCCAAACATAATCCATTTGATGCTCCCTTCTTTGATGCCTATCATAGACGATCTCTTTTAGGACCTTCTGTTCCTACCCTCCTCTATTACCAACAAATGGCTCACCGCTATGCTATATATATTTCCCTTTGTCAGTCTAATTCCACCACTATTTTACCCCTTCTTTTCCAACCTTCATCTTTCCCTCAAATTCCCATTTTCACTTACTGTTCCTTTATTGAGGATAGGGTATTTTCCCCTTCTCCACCTTGTCCTTCTCCCTCCATTAATGTACCCTCCACATTTCCTATTTATCAGTTAACACCGTTCCTTAGTGATTCCTTACAAATTTCTACCACTCCTTCTTTAACCTTTTCTTCCTTTTATGATTTTTCCTATCCTTCCCTACATCCACTTTCCCTTATTCCACTACCCTCTCCTAACACTTCCATATCTCAACCACCTCAGTTGGTTAGTGACTGTGACGGGTTTGATAATCAGATTTCCAGAAGAAGGGGATGGAGTTCGGATGATTGCCTTACAGGACCGCATATTAATTGGCCAGTAATTCTGGGAGAATGGACAGCTTCCAGTCAAGCTTATCAAAATTATGTTCATTTTGCCCAGCAGTATTCCCAGTCTGCAGATCCCTCAGTGAGATTAACTGCTCACTTTGCTTGGTACCTGGCGTATATGCATAGGCATTCTCATAATGATTCAAAGCCTATTCCAAAGTTGTGCATGAATGTCAATGTTAGCATTGATTCCCAGCAGCTGGAGATATTGTATTTTCATGCCCTCTGTTTGCCTAGCAGATACCTGGTCCTGTTGGAAAGGATGTGCTATCTCCAATTTTTTCAAAATCCTCCTAAAATCTTTGTAGATGAATCCTTATCTATGGATCGATTCCGACAACATCAATCTTTTAAGAGGGATCATCTTCATTGATACCTTTCCAATGGATACTGGAAGCTTTTTAATGAAAAACTCTCTTTTTGAAGGAGTCATTCAGATGGTTGTGTTGTGTATTAGTGTTTGTGTTGTGAGTTCATTTATGTCAAACGAATGTGGTGGTTTCCTATGGGATTTCGTGTACGAGCTACGTTTTGGAGATTTGTGGTGATGGGGTCGTGGTTGGAGAATTGAAGCAGATGCAGATGAAGAAGAAGAAAACTCTTATATCCTTTACAAAATTTGTTGAGATTTTTAGTTTGCTAAGAGGTATTAATGTATAAAGAGTTTTCCTTTCTTTGTATTTTTCTATCAGAAATAGGTTATAAGTTGGGGTCGTGGTGGATGGATTATTTTTGAGAAGATATTGAAGATCAAAGTTGAGCTTTTCCATGAACTTGTATTCCCTTTTTCCTGGGTCGCGAGGACGCTTCCTTATTAAGTGTGGGGATATGTTGAGTGTTGAAATGACTTGTTTTTTGGCTGATTTTTGAGAGCTGAATGGTTGATTTTATGAGATGATTAATTGATTTAGAAGTGGTTTGAGAGTGTTTTAGATGATATTGATTGTGTTTTGGAAGATCATGATGTTTGTTGGTGGTTCTGTGATGTTCTGATAGGTTCTGATAGGTTCTGTATACCTTCTGTTTTGTTCTGTTTTGCTCTGTTTTGGTCTGTTTTGTTCTGATTATCTTCTGTAAGGAGGGATGGAGTATTGATTGATGAAGAATGAGATATTGTGAAAGTTTATTGAATGGTTTGTAAGAGTTTGGAATGGTTTGAGAATGAGTTATGTGGTTTTGATGACCTTCTGTAACCTTCTGTAGGTCTTCTGTAGAGCTTCTGCTTCTGTTCTGTTCTGTACTGTAGTTGTTCTGGTACTGTTCTGTAGACTGTTCTGTATGCTTCTGTAAGTGTTCTGTGGAATGTATGTGTGATTTTGGGAAAGTTTTCTAGCCTTGGAAAGAGGTGAATACAAGTACAAAAGAGCTGAAAGAAGTGGAAGAAGTAGCTGTTGAAGACTCAAGTGAAGACTAGAGTGAAGTGACAGTAGTGAGCTATGAAAAGACACTGTAGTGGCTCTGGTGACTCTTCATATCAGACATACCTCTTGGGAGGGGTATCCACGACCTAAGAAGGATTATTGAGAGTGATTTTTCAGAGATTGTAGTGAGGATATGATGTATTATTGATGGAGAGAGAGAGAGAGAGTCAGAGATAGCCAATTCTACTCAAACAGAGTGATTGTATATGAGAGATTGAGAGAGAAGACTATGAAGATATTGAAGATGAATACTATGTGATGTATTTACATTTCAAGATGGTGTACTTCTTTGCTTTCTTTGTTCTATTGATGGATTTTGTGAAGATGTTGAAGAATATGGTTGATTCTATCAAATCCGTGGGAGATCTACATGGTGCTGCATGAAGATTAGTTGTGCCTGGTGTTCTTTTCTTCATTGTGATCATATGAAACATGATAAACAAGCTTGTTGATGTTACAAGATAGATTTTCTTGCAAGAGAATTCCCTTCTCCTTGGTGTTCCTCTTGGGGCTCCAGGAGTTGGTTTATCAAAATTAGAAAAGAGGAAAATCAGACAACAGGCTTTGAAGTTTTCCTTGATCGCAGGAACATTATATCGGCAAGGTGCTGATGATATCTATCTCCAATGTGTGATGCCTGATGAGGTTCCTTTCATCTTGGAAGAGTGCCATGACTCTACGTGTGGAGGGCACTTCGTTGGATGGTTGATGGCACAAAAAGCTTTAAGATCTGGATATTGGTGGCCATCTTCCAAGATTCCTTTGAGTACGTTAAGAGATGTGATACCTGTCAAAGACATGATAGTAGAGAGAATAGGAAACGCCCACGTACGCCTATCATGGCTATCCTTCCATTTGAGAAGTGGGGCATTGACTTTGTGGGTCCTATCACCCCATCATCTACTACTCAGAAGAGGTACATTATAGTAGCAACTGATTATTTCATAAAATGGTCAGAAGCGCGGGCGACAAGGCAGGACAATGCAAAAGAGACTGCAAGTTTCCTCTTAGAGCAGATTATCTACCGTTTCGGTCCACCAAAGAAACTAGTGTCGGACCGTGGAACCCACTTTTTGAATAAAGTGATCAAAAGCCTGACTGAAGCTTGGCAAATCAAGCACAAAAAAACGACCCCCTATAATCCGCAAGCCAACGGGCAAGTCGAAAGTACTAATAAGTAGCTTATGGGTATCTTGTCTAAAATAATCTCTGAGAAGAAACGAGACTAGGACAGGAAGTTGTATGTGGCAGTATGGGCATATAATACAATGTTCAAGTGAGCTACCAGCCATACTCCATTTAAATTAGTTTATGGAAAAGAGTGTGTGTTACCCCTCGAAATCGAGCTGCCAACCATACGGTTTGCAATTAACCACTCTTTGGGAGATGAGGATGCACTCTTTGAACGTTTTACGACCATAGCCCACTTGGATGAGCTGAAATTGCAAAGCTTATTACACCAGGAGGTAGCTAAACGTCGAATGAAGCAGTTGCATGACCTTAAAGCAAAGAAATATACCTTTAAAAAAGGGCAATTGGTTCTGTACTATGATGCATGTAGAGAGCTGTTTCCGGGGAAGCTGGAACCTAGATGGGATGGGCCCTACAAGATTGTCAAAATAGGAAAAAATAGGTCTACGGCTCTACTAGCTGATCTGCAGGGAGTAGAATTTAAAAATAAGGTTAATCTTAATAAGATTAAACCTTATTATTTCTAAGTATGCTGATATGGAGAAATGCATTGCAGGTCCATGCTGGGGCTGATTTGAGACCTGCAAAAGAGCTTAAAGCTGGTTGATGGGGCGATAAATTTCCTATTTGGAGCACCCATATCTGGAGCAGAGATACCATCAGGGGAAACTTATCTGGTGGAGCAAAGGATATAAAGTGACTAAGCAAGAGGACGGAATCTTTGTGTGGGAGATCAAAGTCTTCTGCCATCACTGCTTACGAATGTTGACAAGTATCCGTGTTGAGTTTAATGAAGGAGGTGGAATGGAGCCGTCAATTCATCCTCTAAACATGTTAAATTTTGACTATCATAATTACGAATAGAGGAGTTTGTGATGGCACGCTGTGTAAACCCATTGTGGACGTACATATTATATTTTGAAGAAACATCTAGGGGCCCTAATAAAAAGGGGAGTGTTGGAGTAGTAATCCGAGATCCCCAACGTAGAGTTACGATGAAGTTAGCTACTTATCTCGGGGTAGGATTCACTAACAACATGGCGGAGTATAAAGCCTTGATTATGGGACTGCATATTGCCAGGCTAAAATGTGTTTAAATGCGGAGTAAAATGATGAAAAGATTGCTGGTTTTTGTTTGCATGCCATATAGGTCGGTGAATAATTATAGAATGAGAGCCTAGTAGCACGAGGGTTTCCTCGGTGCTAGGTTCGTGCAATGCCGCATAAGAATGGTAGTTGAAACCATTGAAAGGATGTTTTCCACATGTGCACAATATTGATTTTATAACTGTTTGAACACTTAGCATCCACAATATGCATAAATCATGGAAATATTTAAAGGTATTAGAAATCCTGGATTCACAGCAATTTCTTTCATTAGGACCTTGACCCACGTTGAGTGGTATTCGGAGGTTGTTAGTAAAAGGGGATTCCCAGTTTATCTTTAATCAGCTAGATGGGACATACGCAGTGCGGAATCCCAACCTTTGTATATATTATCGAACTGCAGAGCCCTATTTTTTCTCCTTGGAAAGGAGTATATTATTGTATATCTGCACTATTTCGGGGAGGGATGTGTAGGTGCTATGCTGTTTTATTTTGTTAGGCCAAGAGGGCCGATCAGTTTTGTTAGGTTTTAAATGTTTTATTTCATTAGGCCAAGAGGGCCGATCAATTTTTGTAGTGAAATGCTTTATCTCATTAGGCCAAGAGGGCCAGTTGTCTGTTTAGTACGGGTGCGGTTAATGGTTTCTTGTTTTAGTCCTGTGCTAGATAGGTTCAAAGAAGAGCTTGGAAGGAGCTTATGTCGCGCGAAGACTTCTCATGGCCCTATCCAGGTGATATCTCTCCTTTATGAGTAACGTGTTTGTATGCTATATGTGTTTGTGTACTTGTAGGGGATTTTTTTTCTTTTTTTATTGGGGACCGGCGTCCAAGGCATGAAGTCCCAGGTTTAGGTTAGGTCTGTCTGAGGGAGGTCTGAGTAGTCGTTGCCTCCTGTAAAGACATTGCCAGGCATCGAAAGACCTGTTTCAGAAGGCAGTTCTAGTGACCCTGTTCTGCTAGCCTGCTAGGCAGCCGTTCTAGGAGTTCTTTCTTAGTTGCGAGACAGTTAGAGAAGGTTGCCGAAGGAAAATGATGATGATAGAGATGAAAAAAAAACCCTGAAGATCTCAAAGAAAATAAAAATATACAAAGGTGTGTAAGAAGGGGTTCTAACCCCTATAAAAATAAGAAAGAAAATAAAGGAAAATTTATAAGCAGTTGATCATCGCCTTGCGAAGGCCTGGTAGGTTCCTAGGGACAAGTCAGACCTGGGGCCCATGCCTTGTCTTCCTAGGGGTGGCATCTCACTGGAAAAGAAGAAAGTAAGGAAGGTTGAAGCAAAAATAAAAGTGAGCGCTAGAAAAGGATTAAGTGTCGCCTCGTGAGGGCTTGGTAGGTTCTTGGGTACCGTGACAGGACCCGAGGCCGATCCCCTGTTCTCCTTGGGTCACTATGCTCAGCTTCCTCCTTTTTATACGCCCAAGTATGGAAAACTAAAAACCTAAAAGAAGAAATGTGCTAAAAGAAAATACTTCTTGATCAGGCTATAGGACTCATCGCCTAGTAGGAGCTCCTGGTTGTGTTGTCCTTAGTTAGGTAGGTAGTTCAGAATACCACTTAGGGTGACCCCTTTGATAGTTCTTTTTAGTTTGGCCATGTTGGAGCAGTCGGTTAGTGACTAGCTTCGGACCTTCGATCAGATTATGCTAGGCCTACTCGTTGTGGATTTCATGCCTTGGTTTTGTCAGGGGGTAGGGTGAGCATTGTGATGTGGTTTAATGTATAGCTATTTTGTATCACCTTGATGCTTCCTTTGGTTGTTTTGTGCAGATTTGTTGTGGGATTTGACGGGCTGAGTCGCCCTATCCCATGGTCGCCACAATGAGAGCGGAGTTTTGAGCCCGGGATGTGCCTAAAATTTGCCAAAAAATTCAGAATTTAGGGAAAAAATATTTGACATCGAAGGCGGCGGCTACAGCTAGGACGATTTTAAGCACTAAGTAAAAGACGACTTTTAAAAGGCGCCCGAGTGACACTTGTGGGATTTTTATCATTTTTTCGACTGCCATGCGGGATGTCGGGAGTTGCTAGTCAGTGAGGGATGCCGAGACGGACGCGCAGGATTTTTCAGAGGGGCGGACGCGGAAGAGGCCAAAAATTGGCCAAGATTTCAAAAGGTAGATAAAAATATTAGGACCAAAAGGGGGTGCCCTTTGGGGGGGGAATCCCCCCCTCATTTTTTTTCGTGGAGTATGGCGGCAGCACACTAATAAAAAAATGGCAGTGCAAAAATCGCTCCCCCCCTCCACAAATCAAATTTTGGGCTACAAGCAACCTATCTAACAGACATTGCCCGTCAACTTCCCCTCCTTCCCTGATCATATCACCGGTCTTCACGCGAGATATGGCTGGGTGAATGAAGAGATCACAATCTAGTCTTTCTCTCTCCTCCCTCTCTCTCCTCTCTATGGGCTGTTCATGCGCACTATCTTGAAGGAGGAATCGGGAGGGAGATTGAAGCAAATGGTGATGGAGATTGATGGAGATGCTGAAGATTGATGTGCAGCATTGGATTGAGAGCAATGGAGGCTCCATCCACTCATCATGCAGTCATTTAATGTGTCTCGAGTTTCATAAAAATACGGTATGACCATTTTTATGAAGGAAAATGAAGTTTTTTGATAGTTTATGATGGTAATGATATTCTTATTGGATGAAAATTTGTTTCAGTGCTGATTGCATCATGATTAATTGTTGTTTATCAAAAAAATTTGATTTTGCAATGATTTGCATGCACTATTTAATTCCTGTAGAATCCAAAATGCGATTTTTAAGCAGTAAAATGATAGTTTTGTCGTTTCGGGTGGGTGAAATGTGTTCCTATGGGGAAAAATGACAGATAAATTGAATGTTAGTATGGTGAAGTGATTGGAACAAGAAGAATTAGAAAATAGTATATTTTATTGATAAATAAATCAAAAAAATGAAAAAAATAAGGAAAAAAATAGAAATATGCTTCACAAAAATAAGAAAAAATATAATGATTGTTTGTGGATGTATGGTAGTGGCAAAGCATGAGGTTTAGCCTCAGTTTTCCCTATCTCCTTGTCAAAGTTTATGATTTATCGCTTTTCATACATCAAAACATGACAAAATGAACCTCTACACCTATGCAACGAAAGCAATACCTAAACGTAAGGGGCTGGGATGTTTGAATGGTGCGATTTGCGTGCTGATTATTATTGATTTGCTGATGCATATCATGACATAGAGTTTGTGTATTTTAATTAAGAGGATAGTAGCATGGATGTTGTCTCGGTGCTATCCTTACATCACCACAATGAGTTAGTAAATGAGCATTGGAAAGCCTGGTTGTGCACAACACGTTTCTAATTGAAAATTATGTTTGAGCACTTTAGATCATCCACTTTTACATGTGCATGTCAACCATGGTATTAGAATACAAAGGACTGAATGCGTAGCATCTATTTTCGATTATGATGACCCATGCTTGAGTGTGGAAAGGCAACCTAAGCCATAGGATAGACGTTCATTTCTTGGGGGATCATTTAGTAAGGACACATGGTATTTCTTGGAATACTTTCAAAATTAAAGAGCGGAGTTTGTTCATTTGTGCTATATATTGAGCAGTGCATCAAGGGGCTAATCCCTGCGATGTAGGAGAGCTACAGTGGGGCCGTGGTGATTCCACCGAGGGATTGCCTCCTATGTATGTGATTATCATGGCATTTATTGCCGATGTGTAAGGGTTCTCCCTCTATGGAGTTTATACAAAGGGAAACGTTGGACTACAAAACTATAAATGCATAGATTAGGCTCTAGGACAGTTCGTCCTTTAGCAGCAGATAGAGACTCCTGGCCCGCAAGGCCGTGAGGGTGTGTTTATCTGTTATGAGCATGAGGTCCGGCTATTGCCATAGCCTGTGCTGGCCCATTTGAGGTCCCATCAATTACCTTCTAGTGGTTTGGATTTCCAGGTTGCAAAGGAGGTATGAACTGGAAAACCTCCCTTTTATGCGCATCTCCGTGTCTTTCGATGTGAGGCATTTTGCCATATGCCCAAGGACAAGAGAAGTAAGTTGCATCCTAAGAGTGTCAAATGCATTTTCCTTAGTTATGGAGATGTAGGCGAGATGGGTTACCATCTCTGGGATCTGCATGCACGAAAAGTCATCTGCAGTCATGATGTAGTCTTCCATGAAGACAAGATGCATAGGTAGCCTAAGAGAGCTGTTGAGATTCATAGGGTCATATTTCAAGAGGAGCCGAGAGCTTCCACACAGCTAGTTGGACAGCCTATAGCAATAGCAGATGCTCATGGTCAGGGTGTTGAACAGGCAGCTGAGCAGGCAGTAGAGCCTGCCATGAGATAGTCTACTAGAGACAGACATCCACCTGCTAGATTTCAGCCCTCGATGCATTATGTCTTGGTTATAGATGCAAGAGAGCCTTTCACTTATGATAAGGCTATGCGCACGGGTGACAGTCACTCCTGGGAGAGGGCTATGCAGTCTGAGATAGACTCCTTGCATAAGATTGAGACTTGGAATTTGGTTTCCTTGCCTGAGGGCAAGAGGGCTTTGCAATGCAAGTGGGTATACAAGCTGAAAAGTACCCCTGGATACCCCAAGCCGGCATACAAGGCTAGACTGGTAGCAAAGGGTTTTAAGCAGGAGCATGGTGTGGACTTTGATGAGATCTTTTCTCCTGTGGTTAAGATGACCACCCTGCGCTTAGTCTTAGCTTTGCTTGCTCACCTTGACTTGGATTTATGCCAGATGGATGTCAAGACAGCTTTCTTACATGGGGACCTGCATGATGAGATTTATATGGAGCAGCATAAGGGCTTTGCAGAACCTAGCATGGAGCACCTAGTGTGCAAATTGAAGAAAAGCCTTTATGGCTTGAAGCAGGCACCTAGGGAGTGGTATCATAAGTTTGATGCCTTTATGCAGTCAC
Organism: Lygodium microphyllum; assembly: GCF_053477565.2. NCBI lineage: Eukaryota > Viridiplantae > Streptophyta > Polypodiopsida > Schizaeales > Lygodiaceae > Lygodium > Lygodium microphyllum. The sequence goes on from NC_141155.1 coordinate 98,407,965, forward strand.
AGGGCTACAGCAGGAGTGCTATGGATATGTGTCTTTATAGGAAGAAAGCCCGTGATGGTTCTTTATTGATTTTGGTACTCTATGTGGACGATATGCTGATAGCAGTGAAAGCTCATGATGAGCTAGATGCTCTTAAGGCTCCGCTCAAGAAGAGCTTTGAGATGAAAGATCTGGGACAAGCCTCTCACATACTTTGTATGTGTATTAGATGCGACAGGCATCAAGGACTCCTCTACTTGTCACAGAGGGAGTATATTCATAAAGTCCTTGAGCGCTTCTGCATATAGGACGTAAAGCCTATTGGTATCCATTGCCTTCTTATGTGAAGGTATCACAGGCTAATTGTCCACGTACAGATGAGCAGAGGGCCGAGATGGCCAAGATTCCCTATGCATTTGCAGTGGGCAATCTTATGTATACCATGATCGCCACTCGTCTAGATATTGCCTTTGCAATTGGTGTTGTGGCACGCTATATGGCTACACCTGGCAAGAAGCATTGGGATGCTATGAAGGGTATCATGAGGTACCTGAAGGGCACTGCAGATTGTAAAATATTACACGGCGCAGCGAACAGAATCTGAGAAAGAGATAGAGAGTACACAACAGATAAGAGGAGAATCAGTAAAATTCTTTAACTCCAAACAACTGATACAAAGATGGCTCTGTCCACCCGTGCGCTTCCAATGAATGAAGCTTAGATGGCGATCTAGACAGAAGATAGGTGAAGAGCTTAAGGCTAGCTGGAACAACAACTCTGACTGGGTGAAAGATGAGTGTGAGATGGCTGCGAAGGGGTTTAGCTTTTATAGCCCGCGAAGGTCGTTAGGTCGGCCTGCTGACCGACCTACCATATGAGCCTCCACTAGTCGGCCAGGGAATATTCCAGGGAATATTCCCTTTACCATCGGGCCGGGGGCGCTGCCCCCGGACCCCCGCCAGGGGTGCCGCTGGCCCCCCCTGGGACCCCCCAGCCAGGGGCCGCTTCCGCGGCCCCCGGACCCCACAATAGGGGCCCCTTTTAACTCCCTTACCACGCAACTCAATGCAATGTGCCTCGAGTTGCTACCAGCATAACCACTCCGTCTAACCCAAAGATTAGACCCACAACAGTCACCTTTTTGCCATCCGGTCACATAGACCTCATCTGATATACAAGTCAGGACTCAACCAATGTCCGGGCTCACATTTGGCTTCTCCTCATAATGGGGGCCTTACAACTTTGAGCACCATGGATCATTGGTAGCACCTAATGAGGGTGGGGCATTGATCATATCTAACACCCCCCCTCAATGTCCACCCATAGGTGAACTATCTCCTCGGCCCAATGCCGAGTCTCTGAAGATGAACTTGAAGCAGATCCTTCGTAAGTGCTTTGGTGAAGATATCTGCTCCATTCTCCTCTGTTGGACAGTAGACCAATTCCACTATCCCATCCTCCATCAAATCACGCACATAGTGATACTGGATCTCTATATGTTTGGTGCGTGCATGAAACACTGGATTTTTGGCAATGGCGATGCAACTCTGATTGTCACATCTCAGCACAGTTGGTTCTTCATCCTGCACTCCCATATGCCATAGAATCCTTCTCAACCATACGGCCTCACATGCAGCAAAACAAGCTGCCTTGTACTCTGCTTCGGTAGAAGACAATGCCACTGTTGGTTGCTTCTTACTAATCCAAGAGAAAATTCCTGAACCCAAAGAGAAACAATAACCAGAAACTGACTTCCTGGAATCAATGTCTCCTGCCCAATCTGAGTCACAGTTCCCCACAAGAGAAGTTCCGAAACTGTATGTGATACCATAGTCAAGAGTTTTCTTCAAGTATCCGAGCACCCGCATCCCAGCCTTCCAATGACTCTCATGAGGTTTGTTTGAGAACCTGCTCAAAACACCAACAGCAAAACTGATATCTGGTCTGGTGTTACACAAGTAGATTAGACTGTCGACCAACCTCCTATACCTCCCAATGTCTGCTAGTGCCGATGTATCCTCAACGGATAACTTTACATTCACCTCCATAGGTGTAGCTATCTCCTTGCACTCGGTCATGCCAAATGCCTTCAAGATCTCCCATGCATACTTCTTCTGAGAGATGAAGATCTTTCCTGGCTCTTGCCAGACTTCAATCCCCAAACAATAGTGCAGCAAGCCCAAGTCTGTCATTTCAAACTCAAAACTCAAAGCCTTTCGAGTTTGGTTGATCATATCTTCATAGTCACCTGTAATAAGAAGGTCGTCCACATATAGGACAATCACTACAGACTTTTTACCATCCCTGTAAACATACAAGTTAGCATCTGAGGCACATCTTTTGAAGTTTAGGTTTAAAAAAAACCTATCTATCCGCTGGTACCATGCTCTGGGGGCTTGTTTCAGCCCATACAATGCCTTCTTCAGTTTACACACTTTGTTCTCAGAATGGGGGGCCTCAAACCCTGGTGGCTGAGCCACGTACACCTCCTCCTTGAGGTCACCATTTAAGAACGCTGACTTAACATCCATTTGGTACACTGGCCACTTCTTGTGGGCAGCCACTGCAAGTACCGTGCGAATAGTGGTCATTCTGGCAGTTGGGGCAAATGACTCTTGAAAATCAAACCCTTCAACTTGTGAAAATCCTTGGGCAACCAGTCTAGCTTTGTACTTTTCTAAGGTACCATCAGCCTTGTACTTTACCTTCCAGATCCACTTGGTGCCAATAATCTTCCGCTTTGCTGGCCGATCCACTAGCTCCCAAGTGTCATTCTTCATTATGCTGTCATACTCCGCCTGCATAGCAGCCTTCCATGATGGATCTGCAAGTGCTTCTTCTAAGTCAGTTGGCTCCTTTACTTCTCTCATAATCTCAACCATCAAGGCCATGTTGACTATGTGAGCAGAAGCCCTCCTTTGCTCCTCTATTCTCTGAGACCTCCTTGGTCCGTCTGCCTTCTCCTCAACAGATGCAGGCATAGGATTATTGTGGTCATAGAGCTGCTTCACCCAGCGCGGCAATGGCTTTTCCGGTGGGGTGATGTCAGGTTGGTGAACTTTTTCCTCATCATCTGAAGATGATGCTTCCTCCTCCTTAAGGATAGGGATAGCTCTCGGGACAGGTTCATAGTGGACTACTTCTTCGCTTGATGATAAAGTGGAAGACCTTGCCTTCTCCTCCTCCACTGTATGCGGCTCCTCCTTGAACACCACATCACGGCTCGCGATGATCTTCTTTGCCTCTTGGTCATATAACTTGTAAGCCTTCTGCTCATCACTATAACCCAAGAAGATACATTTTCTGCTTTTTGGTTGTAACTTGTTTCTCTTCTCATCTGGAACATGTGCATAACATTCACATCCAAAAATTCTGAAATGTGAAACAGATGGTTTCTTACCAGTGTAAGCCTCATGAGGTGTTTTTCCCTTGAGAGCCTTTGTGTAGCTCCGATTTAGAATGTAGACTGCAGTATTAACAGCTTCAGCCCAAAAATGGTTAGGCAATCCCTTGCCCTTTAGCATGCATCTTGCCATCTCCACAATGGTACGATTCCTGCGTTCCACAACACCATTCTGCTGAGGTGTGTGAGGCGTCGTCAATTGACGCTTGATCCCTTTGCTCTTGCAAAAGCCTTCAAACTCCTTTGAGTTGAACTCACCACCACCATCTGTTCTAAATTTCTTCACACTTTTCCCTGTTTCATTCTCAACAAGTATTAGCCATTCTTTAAACTTACCAAAAGCTTGAGCCTTATCACGAAGGAAGTACACCCACATCTTCCTACTGTAGTCGTCGACAATCAACATAAAATAAGAAGATCCCCCCAAGGCCTGTGTAGGCATCTTACCACACAAGTCAGCATGCACCAACTCTAGAGGAGCATGTGCTCTATTCTTGCTTTCTTGTGGAAATGCCTTTCTCTGTTGCTTGCCCATCATACAAGCTTCACATGGTTCCTTCAATTCAGTTATTGTAGGTAGGTGAGCAACCATACCTTGCTTTTGCATCTCCTTCAATACTGCAAATCCGATGTGTCCAAACCTTTCATGCCAAAGCTTACTTGTGCCCACTCCAGCGGTGGCTGTAAGAGCACTTAGCTCATACAGGTTGTTCCTTCTTTCTCCTTTGCCAACAATTGTGCCAGCACTATCAATAATTTCTGCACCTGTCTTCTTGAACCTCACTTCATGACCAAGATCAGTTATGGCAGCAACTGATAAGAGATTTCTCCTGATTTCGGGAACATACAACACATTTGAAAGCTTTTTGACTTCACCATTTGCAGCAACAAAAGAAATAGTACCTGTGCCCGCAGCAGGGCATTTAGCATCATTTCCAACCGTCACAGTGATGGATTCTTGTAGAGGCTGCATAGAACTGTATAGACCTTTCTTGTTGGTCATGTGACGGGAGGCCCCACTATCCAACACCCAAGAGTCAGTGGTAGATTCTTCTTGCGCCGAGGAGCACACTTCCTCAATGGTCGCCATGAATAATTCCAACTCTGCTTCAGCCGTATTGGCTGTCTCTTTCCCTTTAGTTTTAAGGGTACCATTCTTTTCATCTGCCTTCTTGACACGACAATCTGCAATCGCATGTCCTTTCTTCTTACAGTAGAAGCACTCTCCTTGAAACTTCTTCTTGCCGCCCTTTTTCTTTTTGTCACCATCATTTTTGGTGGAGGAAACACCTTTGCCTTTTGCATTGGCAGAGAATGCAGCATCTCCATTGTTGCTTCCTTCTCGGGCTTTCAGCCTCAACTCCTCCTCCATTAATAATGCACAAAACTCCTCAAAAGTCAAAGCTTGAGGTCTCACCTGAGTATTAAGGGCAGTTACTAGTCCATCAAACTTTTGTGGACAAATCCGAAGACACCTCCGAGCTAGCTCTTCGCTAGTCTTTTGTATCCCAGCGCCAGCCATCTGGTCGCGCAGATTCTTAATCCGAGTGATGAATGCTTCAACCGTCTCTCCTTCAGCAAACTTCTCCGCTGCTAGTTGATTCTCCAAGTTTTGAATCCTTGTTTGGTTTCGTGTTTCATACTGACTCCTTAGTACATTCCAAGCCTCTGACGCTTTGGTTGTATGCTGAATCAGAGTCAAAACACTGTCAGAACAGCTTGTAACTAAGGCACACAATGCATCTGCATTCCTTCGTTTCCAAGCTCGTAGAAGATCTGCATTCGGAGGAATCATCACACTAGGATTTGATGTGTCGGGGGTAGGCTGTGGTTCTGCGTCAGTCCCCAGCACAGTCTCCAGAAGCTCATAAGAATCAAGGATAGTAGTAATTTTGAACTTCCACAAGGTGTAGTTTGTACCATCTAACTTGCCTTCGCTGAAGGTTGGTGGACGAATCCTCAGTGTTTGAATAGCCGGTACAGCAGCACCACCTCCTGCACCGCTTCCTGATGCGCCAGAACTGCTTCCCGGAGTCGACATCGTTTCTCTTTGCTGTTGAAGCCTTTGCCTCTTGCACTCTCTCCGATCTCTAGAGCCCCCTGGGCTCTGATACCATGTAAAATATTACACGGCGCAGCGAACAGAATCTGAGAAAGAGATAGAGAGTACACAACAGATAAGAGGAGAATCAGTAAAATTCTTTAACTCCAAACAACTGATACAAAGATGGCTCTGTCCACCCGTGCGCTTCCAATGAATGAAGCTTAGATGGCGATCTAGACAGAAGATAGGTGAAGAGCTTAAGGCTAGCTGGAACAACAACTCTGACTGGGTGAAAGATGAGTGTGAGATGGCTGCGAAGGGGTTTAGCTTTTATAGCCCGCGAAGGTCGTTAGGTCGGCCTGCTGACCGACCTACCATATGAGCCTCCACTAGTCGGCCAGGGAATATTCCAGGGAATATTCCCTTTACCATCGGGCCGGGGGCGCTGCCCCCGGACCCCCGCCAGGGGGGCCGCTGGCCCCCCCTGGGACCCCCCAGCCAGGGGCCGCTTCCGCGGCCCCCGGACCCCACAATAGGGGCCCCTTTTAACTCCCTTACCACGCAACTCAATGCAATGTGCCTCGAGTTGCTACCAGCATAACCACTCCGTCTAACCCAAAGATTAGACCCACAACAGTCACCTTTTTGCCATCCGGTCACATAGACCTCATCTGATATACAAGTCAGGACTCAACCAATGTCCGGGCTCACATTTGGCTTCTCCTCATAATGGGGGCCTTACAACTTTGAGCACCATGGATCATTGGTAGCACCTAATGAGGGTGGGGCATTGATCATATCTAACACAGATATGTGCATATGCTATGGAAGCCTGGATATAGGAGTCGTGGGGTGCACTGACTCTGATTATGCAAGACATGCAGATAGTAGGAAGTCCACTTCCGGCTATGTATTCACCTATGCTGGAGGTGTTGTTTCTTGGATGTCCAGGGTGCAGAATGCATGGCTCTTTCTACTACAGAGGCCAAGTATGTTGCAGCCACCTACTGAGGCTTGCAAGGAGGCCATTTGGTTGGGTCGTTTAGTTGCTGACCTTGATATTGATGCTACCCCTACACTGCATTCAAATTCTATGAGTGTTATTCAGTTAGCCAAGAATCCAGTCTTCAATGCGAAGACGAAACACATTGAGGTGAGATGTCACTTCATATGTGGGGTCATTGAGGACAAGTATGTTGACCTTGTCAAGATCTCGACTGACTAGAATCCTACAGATCTACTCACAAAAAGCCTCTCTATAGAGCACTTTGCCTTCCTTAGGAGGTTGATGGGCGTGGAATGAGATGACATCTTTTCTCATCTTGTTGTACATGTCTACATGTTGTACTATCTTTTTTTCTTTTTCTTTTCACTCCTCACTAGGGCAGATTCGTCTTTAAGTGGGAGGTTGTTGGGGTTAAAGGCACCTCTGCCTAGCCGCCCATATATTACTACACTGACAGTCACCGTCTCACTGAACACTGCAAGTGTCGGGCGCCCATCATCATCACTTTATTATTTATTCTTTTAGTGACAGTTTGAATAAAGGAAGACCTGGTAACACATTGTGACTGTTGGAGTTTCCATTTCTTGTCTCGCTCTTTCTTGCTCTTGCTGTCCCGCCATAGCTCTCAAGTGCAAGCTTCGATCCTTCTCATCTTTCATAGTATTGAATAATTGGAGATTCTCATTACCAAAGTCACTATTTTAATGCAGGCTCTATGCGATAGACTGATCCCATTGTGTTCTAAAGCTACACAAATTTGTATCACTATAGCCAATTGTTTTCTACAAAACTAAATAGCAAAATAGAAAGAATGAGTATCGATGGAAGAATTGTCCTTCACTAAATAATTTTGAGACATCATTAAGTGGGAGATTGTGAAGGGTATAGATAATCTTTTGTTTGTCTAATTGCCAACCCGTTGGAAGTTGATAGACAAAGTTTTTTTTACAACATATACCATTGAGACCCTTTGAAGTTGGAACGATTAGGACAATGGCACTATGGCGATTCTCGAAAGAATGAATTTTGATACCTTCAAAACTGAATATCTTTCCCTCTATAGTGTCATGAAAGTAGAATTCAGAGATATTGAAAAGAAAGCAGTAGAAGAAATATTGGCAAGAGACTCCTTCAAAGACTCAAGCCCCTTTGATCCCCTTCTGTTGAGCATAGATGAACTAGGTGGAGTCAACTCCCTAATGAATGACATGATAAAGAGAGAAGCATTAGAACAAATTTAGAGGTATGTGAGAAGAGAAAAGAAGAAGTCGAAGATGAGAACAAGCTAGCAATAGAATCCTCTTTTGGCACCCTTGTGACACTCTTTATAGAAGTACCAATAGCAAACCAAGGTCCCCTTCCAAGCTAGATCCACCTTGGAAATGTTAATGATAGTCCAAGGAATGTAATTCAGTTGCCAATATTTAAGTGAGAAACACAATGAAGGCCTCGATCTTCATGTGGTGGAGTTGATGATAGGATTGTCAGAGTGTTTGGGATCGAAAGTCTACCACAGGGGTAAGCATCAATAGGATGAAGGGAGATTCAGGGAGAGCAATTGATGAAAGAGAAGGGGTGAGAAGAAATAGAAGATGTAGAAGAATACTCATAAAGGTGAAGCGCGTCAAATTATTTCTACATCCTGAGAACATAAATCCCTTGTAGACCAAACATGTGCATCAAACAATAGGTTCTTCTCTGATGATTCCATTGTCTCTGAAAGGGGGGTAAAATAATAGGACACTTGGTCAAATTTCTCCCAAATTACTCCTTCTTCTTCTCCCAGTTTGGAGTGTTGTTTGGTGCTTGTAAACTATGATCACACATCATGCGATTTTGCCAATTCTTCTTTTTACATAACTTGATTTTTCTACATGTCATCCTATTCTAGAAGTTGTTTATAAATTTTGGATATTTACAATAAATATTATCCAAAATATTAAAAATAGGCTAAACTTGTCCAAAAATCTAGTATTTTTGAATCATCCACATTACGGACAGTGACACTAACGACTAATATGGCATTGACTCTCTAGATCAATGAGAAAGCCGAATGGCAATGCACATCCTCGTAGCGGCATGACATCCACCCCCTCTTAATGTAACGTGTCCTCTTAGTATCATCCAGGACACATCTTAGCAGTCCATCGGAAAGGATATCTAGAAAGCTCCGCCCAGCACTCCCATGGAATGTTACGGGATTTGCGATCTAGGTCTTTCCGCATCTGCCACGTAGCAGAAGTATCCTGGCCGTTCCTACTTAGGATCGACTAGAATTAGGGTTTTCTTGATTGGTCATTACCTAACAACAACTAGCGTCGGACCCGAGTGAACTACTTTATGCAGAAATGCCAGGTCCGAAGCGGATTCACGCTGCACTTGGTTCAAGGAGAATGGAAAACGAGAGGGATGCAAAGCTCAACCTCTCTGCCATAAGGCATAGTCCCATTCCGTTCCCCTAAAACAGTGTAAATCGGGTAAGACATAACTCTAGGTTATCATTTTCATTATTCATTTTGATGATCATCCCGCTGTTCTTCGAGATTATTGAGAAAATTTTCCGACTAATGGGGACCACCCAACCGTAGGACGGACCCATGGCCCATCCTCCACACTTTCCTCAGTTTGTTTTAGTTATGTAATTATCTAACACATTAATTTGGACATGTAACAACCAGCTTCTTTAATTAAACCGTTAAGCACTAGTTCCTTCACGTAATCTTATCACGTGACATAGAAAAACAATATCAAACAAGTTCTTTATTAACATAACATCATTTTTATCTTTGAAATACAAGGAGGTCCGCCCGTAGGCTTGTCCATAATCCGCCCGAAGGCCATCCAGTAATCCACAGGGATCACTAATCCAAGCTTCTGCCCGTAGACTAGTATGCGGGCCTCGAGATCCAATCCTGAGTCACATTAGCCTCTTGTGCAGGACCCAGAAGGTGAGGGCACCCAAGCATCCTCCTGCTCCAAGTAGAGCTCAATGGAGAGACTTCTCGTGGCGGGTTCGGTCCACGTTCCCGGCGCGGTCAACAACCCCCTTGGTTAGGGTCAAGCAGGTAGTCGGGGGTAACTGAAACTGCCTCTCCCTTCAGGCCTTCAACCTGAAGTATAGATATTCATTTAATTTGTAATTCGTAAATCAAAGCTCTAAAATCTCTAGCAAGCACAAACATTTCCATTAATCGACCTTGTTGTTTGGCAAACTGCTAAGGAATGATTCTTTCCTTTCGAATGCATCAGCACTCCTTCCAAGCTGTCTTGCAACTTCGCAAGATCCCTTATATTCTGGGCTAGGGCGTACCTTTTTAACCCAACTTGGTCAACCCTAAAGTTCATTGGATACTTTAGTTTCCGATTTTTAACTTTTCTTATTTAGAAGGATATCAAAGAATACATCCTTTTGCAAGATAACTTGCGTAATGATCCGCCATCCTTGTTGAGGGTATTTAACCTTTCTTCTTGTGAATCAATCACAAGACTATATGACTTCGTACTTGCTGCGCAAGTCCTGCGATGAAATAATCCGTTTTAGATTCTTTAAGCTGACGTATGTCAGACCTAGGGTCTCTTTTTAAGAACCTCAGGGACAACCCTAGTTCTTTTACCTTACGAATTTATTAACCCTACAATTAGGGAAGCTAGTCAAGTGCTTAAGGTATAAACGTTTCTTTGGTCTTTAAATCATTCCCAAGGCATATTTTGCAGCATGGTATTTCTAAGTTTAGATTGATTTGGTTATCTTTTGGAAGGTAATATCGAGATCACCTCGGCACGATTTGTTATCCTTGTGACAATTGATTTTTCAATCCTAAACTTTATTGCTTTGAGGTAGGTAAATTCAATTTAATCTTCCTTTTTCCTTGCAAACGAAACTCATGCCAAATAACAATCTTTTCCTTGCTAAGATATGCAATTAGCAATGATAACTTCCTAGTAATTCGAGTAACGTAAAAAAAAACCTTTCATGAATTTCATGATAATTCGTTGCAAAAAAGAATAGGGTTAATGGTGCAAGATGCAGTTTTTATACCTTCAGGATTTAACTGAAATATACTACTATAGTAAGTAGATAATACTTGATTTCAAAATCATATTTCTCCAACACTTCAATCCACCGACGTTGCCTCATGTTGAGCTCCTTCTGGGTAAAGATCCATTTGAGACTCTTGTGATCGATTACTAGAGTAAACTTGTTACCCAACAGGTAGTGTCTCCAAAGCTTTAGAGCATGGATGACATGTAGTAATTCCAGATCATGCGTGGCATAATTCTTTTCATGACTCTTCGATTTCCTTGAAGAGTATGCTACTAGATGACCTTCCTGCATAAGTATACACCCCATGGCAAGAATGCTAGCATCAGTTACTACCTCGAACTCTTTAGTGAGGTCAGGAAGTTTTAAAATAGGTGCTGATACCAAACTTTGCTTCAATCGGTCAAAGCTATTTTGTTCAGGATTTGACCATGTAATAGAAGTTTGCTTCTTCATTAAATCCATCAGAGGTGATGTAATCAAAGCATAGTTTTTTATGAAGACCCTATACCATCCTATCAATCCAAGAAAGCTACGTATCTCTTTGACGGATACTGGTATTGGCCATTCAAGCACATCTCTGACCTTGGCTGGGTCTACTGATATTCCTTCTGATGATACTATGAATCCCAGATATTCAATCTGACGCTTGAAGAATGCACACTTTTTCATTTTTGCATACAGCTTATGTGACCTCATTGTCTCAAGGATAATCCGAAGTTGAGGTTCATTATCTTCTTCCTATTTAGAATAGACTAAAGTGTCATCGAAGAAGACAAGCATGAAATCATCAAGATATGGCCTAAAGATGTCCTGCATTAATCTATTGAAGGTAGCAGGTGCATTCGTAAGCCCGAATGACATAACCAGGAACTCAAAGTGCCCATATCTTGTATTGAATGCCGTCTTTGGGATATCTTCTTCCTTGATCCTTATCTGATAGTAACCTGACCTGAGATCAATCTTGGAAAAGATCTTTGCACCCTGAAGACGATCAAGAAGCTCATCTATTCTAGGAATAGGATACTTGTTCTTGACTGTTGATTGATTCAACCCTTGGTAATCAATACATAGACGAAGTGTCCCATCTTTCTTTTTCTAGAATAGTACTGGAGCTCCCCATGGTGAATTGCTAGGCCGGATGTAGCCCTGATCTAACAGTTGCTTGAGTTGTTCCTTCAACTCAATTGCTTCTGGTATGGACATCCTATAAGGTCTTTTTGCAATTGGTGCAACTCCAGGTACTAACCTAATCTCATGATCTACTTCTCTTTGAGGCAGAAGTTCGGTCAATTCTTCAAGGAATACGTCAGCGTATCCCTTTAGCCAAGAAGGCCCTTCATGAGACTCTTGCTTTTGATCTAACTTGTTGAGTTTGATCAAGTAAATGGGTAATCCTTTTCTGACTCCTTTTATGATCAGATATATTTTGGCCAATTGGAATTTTGGCACTCTTGCCTCACCTTGAGTTGTGACAAATTCCCTTTCAGAGTTTCGAAAGGAAACTTGACCCTTTCCACAGTGAATGTGAGCGTTGTTGGGCTTAAGCCAATCCGTCCCGAGTAGACACTCATGGATACCTAAATTCATGACTCAGAATTTGACTGAAGTCTTCTTTCCTCCTAGAAAGAATTTCACCTTAGCAGTTTGCCTGGTATAAGTTACCTCACGACCATTTGCCAACTCCACAAGCAGGGTAGGTGCTTCTATTGTGGCTATTCCTAATCTTTTTGCACATGCTGGTGAGATAAAGGAATGTGTACAGCCACAATCAATCAAGGTTTTGAAACCTTTACCTTGATAGTCCAACGGTGTCTGAATCACCGAGAACTGGCGATTCGGCCCTTTCTTGTGTAAAGCGGCATGGACTGTCGCTCTTTCGAATTCTGCTTCCATGGTCGGATCTTCCTCTTCTTCTTCTTCGCATCTTTGCCTATTGGCAATGCAGGCGGTTCTTCCTCTTCCACAGGTAGCGGCTCCTTGACCACGGCCTGCTCCTTGGAAAGGCATTTGGCGATGTCCTCCACTGAGCTTGGGACATTGCCTCTTGAAGTGACCGGGTTCGTTGCAGTGGAAACAATGGAGATTTCGGCCATTACTTTGAGTAGGAACAAAGTTGTTGACATTATTTGTCCTTGCTTTCTTTCTTTGTCCCTGATTATGACCTTGAACTCTCTTCATTTGAGATCTGAATACTTCTCTGTTCGGGTCATTTGTTACCCCTTGGTCTAGCTTGCACCTCCTGAATTATAGGCGCCGCTCGAATGAGTGCATCCTAAAGATCTGATGGACGCATAGATTCGAGATGGGTATTTACTGGTGGATTTAAGCCTGCACAAAATTTGGACACTTGCTGTGTCATATCCATCCGTGGCGCATACTTTAAAAGTGAGACGAAATTAGAGTAGTATACGTCAAGAGTGAGTCCTAGCTATTTTAGCTCGTAGAACTCTTTCATTTTTTGCGTGCGATATGCAGGTGGTAAGTATCTACCCTACACGGTTTTCTTTAGCTTCTCCCAGGTAACGGATCCCTCTGCAATCCCTTGATCCCTGCACCATTGCTTCCACCAAAGTCTGGCTTCGCCGGTGAGCTTTAACTTGGCGAGCATAGCCTGATTGGTAGGTGTAGTATCGGCTGCTTCGAAGTAATCCTCCATGGATTCAATCCAAATTTCAGCATCAGCTTGAACAAACCTGCCTCTCCCGTCAAACTCGGGTGGCTTAATTTGCTTGAGGAGGAACTTCTTCTCCTGGATCATAGCAGTACTTGATGTAGGAGGCGAGTTTGGAACCTGTACCTGGGGTTTTGCCTGAATAAAGGTTTACTTAACGTTATTATATGATAATCGACGTTAGCTTATCCTTAATTCAGCTATCTTGTAAACAATGTAGCTACTTAACTTCTTATCAACTCTTATGCACAACCAGACATTGATAAAAAGAAGTCTTTATTTGTATTTACATGGACATAGCCCTTTCGAATACAACGTTCCATGTGATGATAAGTCAGTTGTTACATTTAGTTTGGGGAGAACAACGTTGTAGTGCATTTATCTACAGGAATTGAGTAATAGTAGGGTTTTGGGTCATGGATCTTTAGGAATCGATAAGTCATTGGAAGTTCAACCTTTCTGTTGGAATCCATACTTCTCATGGCGGCCCAACACTTTAATCCTGTCGGCGGGGATTACACCAGTTACTTCTTCATATACATATGAGTTCATTTCAACCCTCCGACCTTGAATATGTAAAGTCGAATTTACGTGAGCTTCCACAAAAACGAACAGCTTCACGACTTTCAAGTCTTCCAACCACTTGATCCTCTTTAGGTTGGTCTGTAGATAAGCAAACCGGTGGGTGGCTATATAATAGATTCCTGAAGCACCCGTCCATCTTCGTTCCATATACAAAGGTGATGGATTATAGATCTGCTCTAGGATGTTCATCATTCCAATTCTTTGTTTATAAAGTGGAGAATGCATTGTAGTCATAAACATGACTCGAAATACCAAAAACTTGTTCCACGCTTCATAATTCTGCAAGACAGCATTGAAGGTAAGAAAATGTTTTGACAGCAACAATTTCTTTACTTCATTTTATTGAGATCTCATAAAAACAAATTTGTTGTTGGTCGGCTCTGATACTAATTGTAACGTGTCCTCTTAGTACCATCCAGGACACGTCTTAGCAGTCCATCAGAAAGGATGTCTAGAAAGCTGCGCCCGGCACTCCCATGGAATGTTACGGCATTTGCGATCTAGGTCTTCCCGCGTCTGCCACGTAGCGGAAGTATCTTGGCCGTTCCCACTTAGGATCGACCGGAATTAGGGTTTTCCTAATTGGTAATTACCTAATAGCAACTAGCGTCGGACCCGAGCGAACTACTTTATGCAGAAACGCCAGGTCCGAAGCGGATTCACGCTGCACTTGGTTCAAGGAGAATGGGAAACGAGAGGGATGCAAAGCTCAACCTCTCTGCCATAAGGCATAGTCCCATTTCATTCCCCTAAAACAGTGTAAATCGGGTAAGACATAACTCTAGGTCATCACTTTCGTTATTCGTTTTGACAATCATCCCACTGTTCTTCGAGATTTTTTATAAAAGTTCCCGGCCAACCGGGACCACCCAACTGTAGGATGGACCCATGGCCCATCCTCCACACTTTCCTCAGTTTGTTTTAGTTATGTAATTATCTAACACATTAATTTGGACATGTAACAACCAGCTTCTTTAGTTAAATCGTTAAGCACTAGTTCCTTCACGTAATCTTATCACGTGACATAGAAAAACAATATCAAACAAGTTCTTTATTAACATAACATCATTTTTATCTTTGAAATACAAGGAGTTCTGCCCATAGGCTTGTCCATAATCCGCCCGAAGGCCATCCAGTAATCCACAGGGATCACTAATCCAAGCTTTTGCTCGTAGACTAGTATGCGGGCCTCGAGATCCAATCCCGAGTCATGTTAGCCTCTTGTGTAGGACCCAGAAGGCGAGGGATTTATGGCCAGAGCCCCCCTGGCACCCAAGCGTCCTCCTGCTCCAAGTAGAGCTCAACGGAGAGACCTCTCGTGGCGGATTCGGTTCACGTTCCTGACGCGGTCAACAACCCCCTTGGTTAGGGTCAAGTAGGCAGTCGAGGGTAACTGAAACTGCCTCTCCCTTCAGGCCTTCAACCTGAAGTATAGATATTCATTTAATTTGTAATTCATAAATCAAACAGTGCTCTAAAATCTCTAGCAAGCACAAACATTTCCATTAATCGACCTTATTGTTTGGCAAACTGCTAAGGAATGATTCTTTCCTTTCGAATGCATCAACACTCGTACCAAGGTGTCTTGCAACTTGGCAAGATTCCTTATATTCTGGGCTAGGGCGTACCTTTTTAACCCAACTTGGTCAACCCTAAAGTTCATTGGATACTTTAGTTTCCGATTTTTAACTTTCCTTATTTAGAAGGATATCAAAGAATACATCCTTTTGCAAGATAACTTGCGTAAGGATCCGCCATCCTTGTTGAGGGTATTTAACCTTTCTTCTTGTGAATCAATCACAAGACTATATGACTTCGTACTTGCTGCGCAAGTCCTGCAATGAAATAATCCATTTTAGATTCTTTAAGCTGACATATGTCGAACCTAGGGTCTCTTTTTAAGAACCTCAGGGACAACCCTAGTTCTTTTACCTTACGAATTTATTGACCCTACAATCAGGGAAGGTAGTCAAGTGCTTAAGGTATAAACGTTTCTCTGGTCTTTAAATCATTCCCAAGGCATATTTTGCAGCATGGTATTTCTAAGTTTAGATTGATTTGGTTATCTTTTGGAAGGTAATATCGAGATCACCTCGGCACGATTTGTTATCCTTGTGACAATTGATTTTTCAGTCCTAAACTTTATTGCTTTGAGGTAGGTAAATTCAATTTAATCTTCCTTTTTCCTTGCAAACGAAACTCATGCCAAATAACAATCTTTTCCTTGCTAAGATATGCAATTAGCAATGATAACTTCCTAGTAATTCGAGAAACGTAAAAAAAAACCTTTCATGAATTTCATGATAATTCGTTGCAAAAAAGAATAGGGTTAATAGTGCAAGATGCAATTTTTATACCTTCAGGATTTAACTGAAATATACTACTATAGTAAGTAGATAATCTTGTTCGTAATTCGTTATAATGCATGATGCTATTCAAAGGAAACTATGTTCTATACATTATCATTTGTTCAATTAAACTAAACTCCTTCATTGTAAATAACTCGGAAAAATATATCCTATCCCTAACAATTCATCTTTGCATGATTGACTTAAAATCGATAAAAAAACCAAGAAGGAAAAACGTGGTTTTGGGGTGAGATATCCACATGGATACCGGGAGATGACCCTCCCGCAGCTACTCCTTGGACTTTCTTAGGCGGCATCGCAATTATAACCCTTCGGATGTGAAGGCAGCTTTTACTCTCCTTTTCGGATTTCCACCATCTCTCTTTCGAGGCAAGGAGTCGTTTAAATGATTGACCTCGAGAAGGGATAATAAGACCTTTAGGTTCTTAGCTTCTTCGGAGAGGGAAAGGTTTATAGTAGGGAGGAGAGGGAAAAGGGAACACGGGGTTAGAAAGGGCTTAGGCGGTGTATTAAAAGGAATATGGGGTGACATACGGGCTCACAAGAGGGGACTTATAGATTTAGGCATGGGGGAAAAAGGAAATTTATGGGTTACGAGGCCAAGGGATGTGGGTGTTTAATGGCCCATGGAAAAAGGTTAAGGGTTTTAAGACTGGGCAGGGTGAAAGGATTTTTAAGGGGGGTAAAAATCGGGAGGGGGTGAAAAGGGTTCTAAGAAAAACTGGGGAGGGGGTTTTAGTGTAAAAAGGGATATGGGGGGGTGAAAGGGAAAAATCACAGGAAGGGGGCTTGAGGGTTTTAAAAAAAACCGGGGTGAAAGGGATTTTTAAGTATAGGAAGGGGGGCTTGAGGAGCCCCCCCTTAGAAGCTTCAAGAAGCTTCTTGAAGCTTCCACAGAAGCCACGTGGGGGAAATTTGTCGTGACCATGGGGGGGGGGGTTTCTGATGGAGACGACGGGAGGTGAACGTCCGCCTGGCGCGTCGAGATGGCATCCTTCTTCCCACAGGCATAGGGTGCCGCCTTCTGGCCCCGCAGCTCCTCGCGAGCCTCCCACAAGCCCAGCTCACTTCCCTCCTTTCTTCCCTCCTCTACTCGATTGGCAATATGGTGACGGTCGTTCTTACCTCTTCCCCCACCCCCCAGACTGACAACGCTCCCTTCTTTATATAGGGGAGGGGAGGGAATCCTCCCCCCCTTGCCTGTCCGCTTGCATGGCGAGGGGCCTGAGCAAGCTCCAGCGAGGAGCTTGCTGGCCCCCTCTATCCCCCCTCAAAGATCCAGCCCGATGCGCCGCCACGAAGGCGTAAATTTTTTTAAATATATTTAATATATTACATTCTCTCCCCCTTAGAAGAATCGAGATGTCCTCATCTCAAGAAAAACTGGGGATATTGATGGTTGAGAGTCCCTTCATCTACACAGGTGGCATCCTCTTCGGGATAATCTTCCCACTCAACGAGGCATTCTCTCAAGGTTCTGGATCTTAACTATCTCTCCCTAACATCTAAGATCCTATCCGGCCTTAGTTCAAGGACTCCTTGACTAGGCATTACAATTTGTTGGTCATCAAGTACATGGTTAGGGTTGGATACATATTTTTTCAATAGGTTGATATGGAATACATTGTGAACCTTTAGGCTGTCAGGGAGTTGCAATCTATAAGCATTGGGTCCTAGGCATTTGAGGATTTTGTACGGCCCACAATACCTTGGACTTAGCTTCTTGCAATCTCCTAGGGATAGAGAACTCTTTTTAGGGCGTATGCGAATGAAAACCATGTCTCCTTCTTCGAAGACTCTTTCTTGACGCTTCAAATCTGTGTATGCCTTTTGTCTATCCTTGGCCACTTGTATGTCTTGTCTTATTGAATTTATTTGATTATCCATGTCTTCCAACATTTGTCTTGATGCTTCAACCCTTAGGGTTGGATCAAAAAAGTTTAGGGGACTTCGACAATCATGACCATACAATGCTTGGAAAGGGTTCATCTGAATGCTTTGTTGGTAAGAAGCATTGTAGGCAAACTCTACCAAAGGCAAGTATTGAATCCACTTCTTGGGTTCTCGAGAGCAGTGTGCCCTAAGCATATCCTCGATGACTTGATTTACTCACGCTGTTTGCCCCTCTGTTTGGGGATGGTAGGTAGTGCTAAAACAGAGTTGAGTCCCAATAGCTTCAAAGATAGCTCTCCAGAAGTGAGATGTGAAGAGAGAATCTCGATCACTAATGATTCTTCTGGGTAAACCATGTAGCTTGAATATATCCTTGATAAACAATCTTGCAATGTCGGAGGCTTTATAGTTTGTCTTTACTGGAATCAGGTGTGCAACCTTGGTAAGCATGTCAACCACAATCATGATGGAATTGTATCCTCCCTGGACTTGGGATAAGCCTACAACAAAATCCATACTGATGAATTCCCATTTCATTTGGGGAATGTCAAGCGATTGCAGTTTCCCTGGCATCATGACATGTTCGGCTTTGATACGTTGGCAAGACAAACACTCAGTGACATATTTGAGAACATACCTTTAAGCCTCTCCCAATGGTAGCTCTTCCTAACTGCATTAAGAGTCTTAGCATAGCCAGGATGCCCTGCGAAAGGGGATTCATGAGCTTCTCACATTATCTTCTGCTTAAGTGATTGGCTTGCTGGTATACACAGCGTTGTTCTGTAGTAGACAAGTCCATTATCAATGGAAAATTCCTGATACTTAGCTTGCAACTTTTGATTATGCTCCTTGGTAGATATTTCCTTTAGCATTGTTTGGTAGGCCAAATCATGGCATGCTTCCTCTCTAGCTAATTCAAGTATAGGATTGTTTGGTATAGATACTTTTATAGCTAGAGATCTGGTCGTTGACGGATTCTGCAAGATTAGGGAATTTAGGAATTCTGGCCGTTGACGGATTCTGCAAGATTCTGTCCCATCCATCTCATTTAATGCATAGGTAGCATTGTAAAAAACAAACCTTACCACATATAGACCAAACCACCGCTTTGCCATCTTCGGACTAACACTATGTTGATTTTCCAAAATGTTGTCATAAACCAATACCCAATCCCCTTTCTTGTATAGCTCGTGGTCAAAGTCTGTATCACTTTGTCAAACCTCTTCTTGTTCTTGATCCTTGTAGTATTTAGCTTTTTCATGGCTATCTACATGTGTTCATGCCCTCTTCCTATGGTAGAACACTCCAAGTAGAAATAGTCTCCTCAATAGGCATTATTGGATGTTGTCCATACATTAATTCAACAGGCATATACCATGTAAATGCATTATGTATGGTCCTATCAGCCCATACAACAAAGGGTAACATTCTTGGCCACTCTTTCATCCTACCCTTGCATGACTTTACTAATGCCTTAATGATAGGCTCATGAACTCTTTCACTTTTACCATTTTCTTCAGGATTGTACTGAAGTTAAAGCTAGCTTGATACCCAATTGTGAAAAGAAGTCACAAGCCTCATTAGCATCCAATTCACCTCTATCTGCAACCACTTTACCAACCCAACCATACCTGCAAAAGACTTCTTTGCAAATTGCTTGAGTAGTTTTTGTACTAAGAGCTCAACCTTCCACTTGATTTGTCAAGTCTTCTCATGCAATTACAAGATATCTCATATTCCATATACCTGTAGGTGTGGTAACCAAATCAACTACCCATTTGTAATTCATAGACAATGGATAGGTTGATTGCAACCCATCTCTATGCTTTACCATGGAATACATCTGACAGTCACTGCATGATTCCACACAATGCTCCATATCTTTATACATATTCTACCACCAATACTTCTCTTTGATCTTGGAAAATGTGCCCCAAACTCTCTATGTCCAACCCATAAAATTTTATGAAATTCCTGCATCACTTGTTGTTGAGAAGCCCTATCTCCCAATACATGTACTCGACCTCCTCTATTTTTCTTTGGATGCTTCCATAAATATCCGTCTTTCAAGAAAAACCCATAAGCTTTTCTTTTAATCCTTTTGAATTCATCTTCAGACACTCAGCCTTCTTTGTCATGAGGCTGAGATATTGGCCTATTTTCAACCAATCATCCTTATACAACTCCTCCAAAAATTGTGTTTTCACTGAAGCATAACACTGACGATGCTTTCTCTCTACTACCCATCTCTTCTCCATGACTATAAGTTTTTTCCTTACTGCTAAAATCCCTATTACAACAATTGTACTACAGTAAAAGCAGTTGCATACTCATTCCGTGTTGTCATTATAAAGTTGTTTTCAACACCTATCACATCATCCTCTTCATCTTCCCTGAGCTCCTCTTCATCTTTAAACCTTGCTCGTGAAAGCATGTCAGTCATGGGGTTTTCTCTAATTGTAATATGTTGAAAATCAAGGTTAAGTGACTTTATATATGCAATCCATCATAACATGGCAATATCGGGAGTTCAGCAATTTACTATCATGCCCAATAGAGATAGACAATCAGTCTCTACCACTACATGAGCCCCCATAAAATACTCCCCATCACACTTAAGGGCTATCACTACTACATCCCAAAGTGCTCTTTTGACTTGAGAATAATGTTGTTTTCGTTCATTGAGGACCTTTGCTCCAAATCGAATTACATACCTATTCCTGTCATCATCATCCTACTAACCCACTGCCCAACCAATGCCAATTGGGCTTGTATCCAGAGTGAGAATAATAGGCTAACCATTCTCATAATTTTCTCTCTTTAGTGTTGGTGCTGAAATCAATAAGCTCTTTAACTTTTGAACTGCCTTCATATGTTGTTTACCCCATCAAAACTTTTGCTCTTTTCTCAAGAGCTAATATAAACTTTCAGTCACATGTCAAATCCATATCGAGTAAAAGAAACATGAACCCAGAAATATTCTACCTTGGATACATTCCTAACATATCTCCTGTATCCTACTTATGGCATCAATCTTTATTGGTGAAGGCTTTCTCCCATATGGTCCACACATGTGCCCAGCAACTAATACTTTCTCCACTCCAAAAATCGACTTTTCTCTTGACAGAGTCAAATGCACTTCTTCAAGAGGACTCAAAATCCTATCACAATCAGCAATATGATCAGCCAAAAATCTTCTACATCCATGCTCCTTCAACTCTTCATTCTTCTCATAGATATCACATCCTTTGATGGGCACAAAAGAAAGGGTAAGGTCAATTGAGGAATATACTCCCTCAAAACTTTATGCATAGCATTCATCATATGCACCATTGAATTGGTTGCTCCCTATGGAAGGGTACACATTCTAACCAATCCAGGCGGTGTCTTCATGGTAGTGATATCCGAGCTTTCCAATGCAAGCTCAAACTAATTTTATCTTGAATATAAATCACCCATAAAGTAACTTGCCTTGCCTACAAATGCTTCTGCAAATTCATCCACTATCTAGCCCGATCCAACATTCCTTATGGTGACTTTATTAACTAGTTATAGATCTTGTATAAACCTCAAAGCACAATTCTTCTTTGGAAAAATAAACCACCAATTTGAATATGGAGGTGAACAAGGCTCCAAAATCTGCATTCTGATCTTGTCATTCAAAAGCTCCAGTAGCTTAGGCAAATATGCTCGAGGCACTCGAATAGGCTTTAAATTCCATGGCACATGAGGTATTATAAAGATTACCATAGGTGCAACTATGGTCGGGAATCAACACATCCAATTTCATCTAGCTGAAATGTAAGGGCTTTTCCATGCATTGCCAACATCTGCAAATAACAAGCTCTTTCTACTGGCAAAAGAATGCTTCTAACAAATTTTCAGCTCTTGTAAAGTTTCAGCTATAAATTTATGTCCTACTCCATATGGATCCCATAAAGTAGGCTATTGAGTCACTTTTTTAGCCAACCCATCACTTTCATGTGGTAAAAGCAAAGCCACATGCTTCACTTCTTTGCAACTATTTTGTACTTTGTATCCACCCTTGCTTTAGCCCTATTTTGCAGCCCATAACATTCATTCTTAGCAAACTCTTGAATGACTTCATACATCTCTAAAGTGTCAACATAAATAGCCTCCTTTTTGCTCTATTTTCAACATTAGTTGCTACAAAAATTTCATCCACTGTATCAACATTAGCCAGCCCCAAAAATATCTTTATTTGCAGCCATCAAACCATATGTCTTTAACTATTTTTCAACCCATCCTACATATTTGTTTTTAGCCTTACACATGGCCAAAATATTCTTAAATTTGCCAAGACTATATGTTGTCCATTCCGGCAATCCAAACAAAAACACAGTTTCCCCCTTTCTTGGGGGCATAATTATCATCCTAGAGGCATTGCCATAGCCTCCACTTACAGCAGTGCTATCTAAAAACCCTTAAACTCTCGTACATTAGGTGGCATGGGATTATCCCACAGCCTATCCTGATTTCAGGGATGATTCACACAAACAATGAGAAATTGTAATGCCTTTGTATTGTCTTTACTCCAAACCCGAGTATATGAAGAACCATCATCCAAGGATTTTGTTTCTAGCCTTGATTTCAAAATATAAGGCTGCCCCAAAATCATTGGATAACTACATGAATATTGCACAAAAAAATGGTATTCATCCCTAACAGCTCCAATAATCATAGGTACATTCGGACAAGCTGCATAAATATCCCTTCATGAATTGTTTGTTGCCTGCATACGCCATTGCGATTCTACATCAATCAACCAATGTCCATTCTCATACAAGCTGCATGCCATAACATTGATTTCAGAACCACGTTCCAAGAGAGCTATGCAAGGCATCTCTCTTTCTCCCACTTTAATAATTGTTTATGTTGTAGTACGAACCCAATGCGTTCGTGAATAATGACTGCTTGGAATAAAATGAGCATCTTCTTCTTTATGTACTTGTTGATGGACATCCCCATTATACATACCATTCTATCTATGCTTATTACTGCCCCATAAGACCAATTTCAGGCACAATCTTGTTGTCTACACTCCCATTTGATCCATTTTCAACATCAGCATGCTGCAAATCAGCATTACATGCATCATATTCTATCTGAAGTTGTTTCTCTATGTCTTTGTCAACCTACATCAATGCTTGCAAAAATTCACCATCAGACTAAAAATTTTGTTTTAGCATATCAATGATTGCATCATAAAATTTATGCTTTACGATTCCAAGAACTTTTCCAAGTGTGAATTTCACTCTATTGCCAGGGATGCAATCTTTTAGGACCTTTTTAAGGTTTGTGGTAGTCTCACGATTCCAAGAACTTTGCCAAGTGTGAATTTCACTCTATTGCCAAGGATGCAATCTTCCAGGACCTTTTTAAGGTTTGTGGTAGTCTCAAGATCCGATTGTAACATGTAACCAAGTTTCTTGCCCCTTTTCTTCCCTTCTTATTTCTTGTCTTGAGATACATCCTCCATAATATGCTCCGGTATTGCTTTTTCAGTCTATTTCTACTACTCCATTTTACTTTATGTTATGCATTTAGATGGGCTTGAAGAGGAAGGACTAGCAATGTCCTCATGTATTCTTCTCTTTTCTTCCACAAGAGATCTTGATTATGAATCTCAGTCAAATAAGCATATGCTAAAAATGAATCCACTAGTGCACTCCATCCTATTCTCACTCGTATACTTTCACTCGTATCAACCAATTTAGACTTTGTTGTTTTGCATTTTTCCATGCAATCTAAAGCCTGCATCCAAATGCAAGATTTTGCTTCAATCATTCCTTCTTTATGAGCTTCTTCGATCCTTTCAATTCTCAACCCATTTGTGGCTGCATCTATGGCAACAAATGTTGTCCTTGCTACCATCTCTTTCAATATCTTCTACATGCCACCATTTCTGAAATTTGGCTTTATTCGAAGACCAGTTTCTGTTGCATGTATTTTTTCATCTTTCCAAAAGACTAACCTTTTTGCTTTTGCTTAATAGTAGGCTATACAGTCTCGCTTTTCATGTTGTAAACTATCACACCAAATGCATCTCATCTTGTATCCTTCTTTATATGGTCTTTGGGATGTTGCCCAACCCTTCTCTTCTACATCCAACTTTTCGACCTTTGTATAGATTTTTGTCAAATTCAGCCTCAAATCATGCATAGCTTTGATTAATTCATCCATAGTATCATCTTTAACAATCAGACCAATGGGTATAACTGATTGTTCTACCATTGCCATAGGTGCCTTGGCTGGAATTTCAGCCCCCTTCTGAGTGCTAGCAGGTTTGGTGCCCATACCCCATCTTAATTTCATCTGCTCTCTCTTTACCAACATATGTGTTGCCTCAATTATATTAATCCAAACTGATTTGAGCCTTGTTTCAGAAGAGGCATCTTCTAAATGATCAGTCAGTTTCTCCTACAAGATAGGATCTGATGCCTTCGGAAACAAATCAATTTTTTGACTCTCCAATTATTGTTGTTCATCGCTATCCAACTGCGCATATCGACTTTCAAATTTATGAAGCAGAGTTGTAGTAGTCAAACCCTTATTGGGCTTTTCAATCCAATCTGTAAATGTCTTTTTAGTTACCAATCCTACATCTTCCAAGAAAAACTCTTCTCTCAAAGGTTTCTTAAAGGTGCCCAATCATCATCTTTCTATGTAACTCATTAATCCGATCATGCAATACATGCAAGGCCAAAAGGGAGAAATACTGACTCCGTGTATAGTGCGGCACCCCATGAAACAACATATTTTCTTCATACAACTGGATGAAGGTGGAAACATTTTTACCCTTAAACTGCTTCAATTTGTGTCCCACTGCCTACAATGCATTCATAGTTAATGAATTAATTCTTTCTGCTTCTTGTTGAGTTTTTATCTATTGTTGTAACAACAACTACTACTGTTGTTATTGCTACAACAAAGTAATAATTTGTTGTAAAGCATCACTACTACTTGAATCTGCAAAGTCCCCCATCTTTACACACCTGTTGCCAACTTTCATGTCAGGTTCACCACTGTCAAAGCGTTTCGGGTCGAAAGTCTACCACAAGGGTAAGATACAGTAGGGTGAAGGAAGATTTATGGAGAGGAGTAGATGGAAGAGGAATAGACCAAAATCATGCATCAAACAGTAGCTTCTTCTCTGCTGCCCAGACCACCAATTTGATACTTTCATTGGCTCCAAAAGGGGGATAAAATAGCAAGACACCCGATCAAAATTCTCCCATATCAATCCTTCTTCTTCTCCCAGTTTGAAGTGTTGTTTACTGCTTTGTAAACTATGATCGGGCGTTGTGCGATTTGGCCAATCCTTTCTTTTGCATAACTTACTTTTTTTACATGTCATCCTATTCTAGAAGTTGTCTATAACTTTTGGATATTTATAAGAAATAATATCCAAACTATCAAAAATAGGATAAACTTGCCCAAAAATCTAATATTTCTAAAACATCCACATTACAGACACTGACACTAATGACTAATATGGCATTGACTCTCTAGATCAATAAGAAAGCCGAATGAGAATGCACTTTAGAGTTTTTCACACTATGTCCGCATAGAGGCATGAGAGCCTGTGTGAATACAATGAAGGCCTTGATCTTCATATAGCTGAGTTCATGATAGCATGTGTGAATAATAATGCTGAAATCCCAAAGCATTGGTTGAAAATACTTTCCACCACTTTCAAAGGCACATCATTTCAGTGGTGTGAGCGACAAGAGTAGGAAATTTTTGCACATGGGAATCTAAATGTGACCTTTCTTACGAAGTTCAAACGTGAAGGTTTTGAAGAGTGAATGTGAGAGGACATGATTTTAAGTCAGTCCTCTAGAGAATGGGTGGAAGCATATGTCTCTCAAATAGAATCCACACTGAAGAAATGCACCAGCCATAACTTGGACGAGGGCATCTAGAAGGGATTTTTACTTAGAGGCATACAACCAAAAGTTCATAAGTTTATAGAGTTAAGAATACCAATCAACAACCGCAAACTTTAGTGGAAGGTGTAAATTTTTTTAATGAAGTTGAAGTAAGGTTGTCTATGACCTCCAAAAAAGGAGTCCTATCTCCTCCAATGTGAGGAATGGTATACCCACCAAATGCAGTCTGAGGGACTATTCCCTACCGCTATTCTCACATGTAAATAGTGCCATAGTATGGTGCATCAAATCCATAATGGCCATAGATAGTGCCTGAATTGATGGCTCAACTATAATAGCGGTGGCCTCAAATAGTTCCCCCAATGGCAAATCAATAACAACAGTGGAGCCCTACCAACTAGAACTAGCAACCAAGATTTCTAATAGGATCTATAAACGAGAACTAGAATGGAGGATCCTCAGCATCAACCCAAGAAATCTATGTGATGATTACAGAGACACTTCAAAATTGCACTCCAAGTACTCCAAAGAAGAAAATTTTTAGGGACTTCTGGTCCAACTAAATTGCAAGCATCAAGAAAGAGCTAATGGATGTGATCATAGCTCTAGATATTGAAAGTGAATATTGCTAGCATATCCAATATTGTAGGATTAGGAAGAGATGTGATGCAATTGAATACTTGGTGCAGAAAGTACCATTAGTTATGGGACATTTAGCTACTAAATATACTTAAAAGCTAACTACCCCTGGAGCGTTCTATTCTTACTACCTTGAAAAAATCCATATAGGAGATATCTACTCTTTATGATACAAGGAAGAAATATGAAGAAAAATTCTTCAATCTACTAGAATCTAAGATAACAACCCAATATATTAGGCCAAAGCCTAGAGATTTTGGTCATAATTTTAGTCCAAGGAGGTTTCCTTCCCAAAATTACAAAGGAAGATAGTCTGGTGGTGCATAGAGATCAGAAGTGGATTGCTACAAATATAGTGAGAAGCAACACATCTTCCCAAATCTTTCGAATCCTAAAAGACCCATGGACTACAAGACCTTATGTAGTCAATACAAAGGAGAAGGCTACATACTAAAGACTACCTTACTCCATCCCCTACAAAGGCTAATACCATTGATAGCCAACAGAAAGCTCAAGAGCCGGCCTCCAAGTTGGTGGAGTTGGAGGTATTGCAATCATGCGTGCCAAGAAAAGAAAACCAATAGTTCTGAAAGAGAATATTCCACCTATAGAATCTATGAAGTTCAAGCTTTCAACATAACTAGAGAGCAATACAGTACATGATAGTATAATGCACAACCATCCAATGCCGCATAAGAATACAAACAATTCAAGATGACAATCCAAAGATCCAAGAGATGGAAGATGTGGATGTACCTCAAATAATAGAAGATGTAGTGATGCAATCCCTAACTAAAGAAAGAGGAAAAATCAAAGTGGGCATTGCCACATTCCCTAGCCAGTTGGAGAAGCTAGTAGATTCCATCAAAGAGTATGAATTGGTGAAGGACTTGGATACCTTCTGCCCTAATTTGACATTCTGAGAACTGTTGATTCTCTCATCCAATTGTGTAATATTCGTGTTTGAATAAAAATATTACTAGACCAACCTCCCATGCACCGTAAACTCGTGCAAAGATTATCACCAGTGCCGGCAATTGATCTATAACTAAACGCGAGAAATGGAGTACTCCGCATTGGTAAACCAGGACCGAGGTTCAAAACTGCATCAACTGCGGGGAAACATCCTCTTGAGAGGAGGTTAAGAGGATAATGATGAAATTAATTTCAAATTTTGTTTTTTACTATTCCTTCTCTCCCAGCCGACGCACGGCTGGAGGAGAGGGAGTGTGGGGAGATGGGCTAGTAGGGGTTCCATGAGGAAAGGGGGGGAGAGGGCCATGCAAGGTACCACATGGGGAGAGGTCCCCTCTCCCCCAGACTATTAAAAAAAACCCCTTTGGGAGGGAGTAATGGACGTGTGGGAGGAAGCAAGAGGCTGTTAGACTGTAGGAGGTCATTGTCTTGAGAGGAGGCAGAGCTCAAGCAATTGTGGAGAGAGAGAGGGAAGAGGTCGCTAATGTCGCCAGCTATGGAGGGTGTCGACTTCACTATGCCAATGGCCGGGCTGCTGCTGTTGACGCCACCTCTTGTCATGGAGCTTACGGCCGCCATCAAGCCTTCCAAGTCCTCTATCTCCATGCTGTACGTAGCTACCAGAAGCTTCATAGAAGCTTCTCTAGGAAGCTTCTAAGGGGGCTTCTCTAAGCCCCATTCCCATTGGATCTCCATAAGTCCATTTTACCTTCAAGATTTAAAGCCCCCTTCCCACTAGGTTCCCCACCAATCATCTTTACCCCCCCGAGCTTCGAAGAGGAAGCCCATAAGGCCTTCCTACCAAATCTCCCATACGCCTCTAGTCCCCGGGTCTTGTAGAGGAGAAGGGGGTTCTTTAAACACCTTTTCACGATAACTTTAACCCCCTCAGGATTTTGAATAAAATAAGTATAAAGCCCTTCCCACCAATCACCCACAAGCCCCTAGGCTTGGGATTTAAAGTCCCCTTTCCCACAAGGCCCCACAAAACCATTCCTAGCTTGTAATTTCAAGGAGAATAATAACTCTCAAGCCTCTATTTCTGCAAGGTCTTCACAATAACCTTTTCAATGAATCCCCTCTTTTTCCAAAAGAAAGAAGACCCAAGCCTCGAACCCTAAGCCCTTCCAAAGCCAAATTCTGCAAGTCAGTACTTCTGTCAAGGAGTCGTACTTCAAAGGGAATTTCTGCGTACGAGGGAGATGGCCAAAGATCATAAGACTGCGAACCAAGGCAAGTAATTCGAATCCGTGAAGGCAATCTAGAAGCCAAAGTCACGATGGCCCCTAAAAAGTCACAAGGCGCACCTGCAGGAGGATCATCTCCTAATATTAATGTGGAGTTTTCACCAAACCCACAAGTCCAGGTTTTCTTCCTATTTTTGATTTATGTAGAAGTATTGCAGTTATGCATTGTTATTTCATGGAATTAGGATGCACTTATGCTTGTCAAATCCACCTAGTCAGATGCGATTGAAATAAAATTGGCTATTAGAAGTAACTCACGATTGAAGATTGGTTATTTGTACTTTCAAAGGAATGAACGAAAAAGAACATAAGGTGTCTAAGCATTTTTAGCAAGTTGCCTTTGTGCATTGCAAAGTAACGAATCTAGAACAACTAATGACTACCATTACAAAGACGAAATTATCATAGTACACCTTTGATTATGCATGGAAAGATTAAATAGCATGTCGCAATTTTAGACAAATCTTCTTCGTAATGATTTATTAAAAAAAGTCGTTATCAATCATAGGAAATTGCAAGGCATGGAAATGATTCTAAGGGCTGCATGAAGTAGGTTAACTTTAGCTTCAATTGGCATAAATCTCATTTAACTGCGTACTAGTTAGGAAAGGCTGCATTATGTCCATTCATTGTACGAATAATTTCATTCAAAAATGTAGTTAGGGAAAGGCTGCATGGTTTTAACATCAAACCTTAAAATCTTAGTGGCATAAAACATGAATGCATGTCCTAGTAGGATCAATGGAAATTATGCCATAACTTAACATGTGTTTTGGTCTTAACAAGAAGAGTTAGGGATTGCGAATCTAGTCGTACGTAGAGGCAATGAATCACGTGCTTATGTGAATTATAACGTAATGCAACTAGTTTTTCCCCTCTTTGATCAAGACAACATCTTTAGGAATGGCCGTCCTTGTCCTAAGACAAGTAAACTGGATTACCTAGACACCTAAACTGCAAAGGATTCGCATAGGATGGTTAAATTGATACAATATACTCTAAGTGCTAACTAGGGTTTAGCACGTTAAGGACTTAACCTAGTCGCACTTATTGCCAAGTCAAAACCCAAGGGTCATGTCCACATTCACGGAATGTAGGGACAATCGGACGTACTTGCAAGAAACGATCTAGGGTTTCTACCCTAAAGATCAACCGTTCAAAAGATGAAACTCGGATTGAGTTGGACACCCTAGGACCGTGTTAGCCTAGTGCAATTGGGATTGGGTTGGATATGAAGACACCCTAAATCCTGCTTCTTATCTAATCATGTTTGCGTGACCAGAAGACACCGTTCGATGTGTGAAATAATCCCATGGAATAGATGTGACACTTGTGCAACAAGTTGCAACGTCGCATGATCTTATGGTTTGATCACAAGAGAATGGTCAATTCCTCGGAATGAGATTGGCAGATTCTTGCGCAAGTTTAACTTGCAAGAGGATGAGTAGTCATCCTATTATATCACCTTTCTCGGGAAAAATTTTCAAGATAAGGGGATTAGGTATTTGCTTAGAAGTAAAGGACCAATCAATAATTTGGAGCGACATGGTCACCATGATTTATTGTTAATAGAATCTAAGGTATTGGTTAAGTTGGGTTAATAGGATACGCCCCTAACCCAAGGACATAAGGGTTAACAAACAAACCCTTGGGAATCTTTCCAAGTCGCAATTGATCCTAAATTGAATGTTGGATGCATTCGGAGAGCAGGATTCACTCCTTAGCAGTTGGCCAAATAACGACCACTCGAAATGATTGTGCTTGTAACAGTTTAAAGAACAATGTTTACTTTGTTTGCTCAAGGAAGTAAAGGATGAAAATATATCTAATGCTTCAGGTTGAAGGCCTGAAGGGAGAGGCAACCTCAGTTACCCCCAACTGTCTGCCTGACCCTAACCAAGGGAGTTGTTAGCCGCGCCAGGAACGTGGACCGAACCTGTCGCATGAGGTCTCTTTGTTGGGCACTACTTGGAGCAGGAGGATGCTTGGGTGCCAGGGGGGCTCTCGCCGTAAATCCCTCGCCTTGCGGGCCCTTCACAAGAGGCCAACATGACTCAGGATTGGATCTCGAGGCCCGCATACTAGTCCATGGGCGGAATCTTGGATTAGGAATCCCTGTAGATTGCTGGATAGCCTTTGGGCGGATTATAGATAGCCTTCGGACAGATTATGGATAAGCCTGCGGGCTAGACTTTATGAATGTATTCCAAAGAAAAATATGATAATCTGTTAAAAAGGAACTTATTTGGCACTGCTTTTCTATGTCAAGTGCTAAGCTTACGTGAAGGAACTGGTGTCTAACAAGCTAATTAAGGGAGCCACTTGATGCATGTCCAACTAAATGTGGTAGGTAATTAGACAACTAAAGCAACCTTGACGAAAGTGCGATGGATGTGGCCATGGGTCCGTCCTACGGATGGGTGGTCTCGGTTGGCCGGGAACTTTTCTCAATCGGAATGGACAGCAATGAGATCTTCTCAAAAGAAATGAATAGCAAGGGCACTAACCTAGAGTCTAGGTTATAATAACCCCGGTATATGCTATTTTAGGGGAACGGAATGGGACTATGCCTTATGGCAGAGAGGTCGAGCCTTACATCCCTCTCGTTTCCCATTCTCATTGAACCAAGTGCAGCATGAATCCGCTTCAGCCCTGGAGTTTTTGTGTAAAGTAGTTCACTCGGGATTCGACGCTAGTTGCCGTTTAGGGAGTGACCATTAGGAAAAACCCTGATTCAGGTCGGTCCTAAGTGGGAACGGCCAGAATACTTTCGCTACATGGCAGACATGAAAAGTCCTAGATCGTAAACCCCGTAACATTCCATGGGAGTGCTGAGTGGAGCTTTCTAGACCTCCTTTCTGATGGACTGCTACGACATGTCTTGAAGGGAAGGGGTAGACACGTTACAGTTGGTATCAGAGCGAACCAACGAAGTTTTTTTTTTTAGAAATCTTAATAGGAAGAAGTAAAGAAAATGTTGTTGTTCAGAACTTTTCCTTACTTTCGATGCGGTCTTGCAGAATTGTGAAGCATGGAACAGGTTCTTAGTGTTCTGGGTCATGTTTATGACCACGATGCACTCCTCACATTATCAACAAAGGATCGATATGATGAACATACTAGACCATATTTATAATTCATCGCCTTTATACGTGGAATGGAGGTGGATAGGTGACTCAAGAATCTACTACATAGTTGCCCACCGGTTTGCGTACCTCTGAACCAACCTAAAGAGGATGAAGTGGTTGGAAGACCTGAAGATCGTGAAGCCGTTCATTTTTGTAGAGACTCACCTAAACTCAACTTTACATATCGAAGGTTGGAGGGTTGAGCTGAACTCATATGTATACAAGGAAGTGACCCGCGTAATCCCCGGTGACATGATCAAGGTGCTATGAGAAGAATGGGTACCAAAGGAAAGGATACCCTAATCTTCCAATGACTTACCGATTCCTAAAGATCCATGACCTGAAACCATACTATTATCCAGTTCTTGTGGCTAAATGTAACACAACATTATTCTCCCCAAACTAATGTAATAGTTGCTTTACCATCCGAAGAAATATTATACTCCGAAAGGGCTAGGCCCATATAAATGGAATAAGACTTTTTTTTATCAATGTCTATTTTGTCTATGAGAATTGATAAAAAGTTAAGTGGCTAGGGTTCTTGGTTGATAGCTGAATTGGGTATGAAATATAAATCATAATGATTAGTGAGTTATAATGTTAAGAATCCTCTATCCAGGCACAACCCCAGGTACAGATTCCCAATTCGCCCCTACATCAAGTACTGCCGTGATCTAGGAGAAGAAGTTTCTTCTCAAGTAGATCAAGCGGCTAGAATTCGACAGGAAAGGTAGGACTGTCCAAGAAGATGCTGAGATTTGGATAGAGTCCATGGAAGATTACTTTGAAGCAGCCGGTACTGCACCCGCTAACCAAGCTATGCTCGCCAAGCTGAAGCTCACCAGCGAAGCCAGGCTTTGGTGGAAGCAATGGTGCATAGATCAAGGGATCTCCGAAGAATCCGTCACCTGGGAAAAGCTAAAGAAAGCTATGCAAGGAAGATACTTACCACCTGCGTATTGCACGCAAAAAATGAATGAGTTCTACGAGCTGAAACAACTGGGACTCACTCTTGACGCATACTACTCAAAATTTGTCTCACTTCTGAAGTATGCGCCACAGATGGACATGACACAGCAGGTGTCAAAATTTTGTGCTAGTTTAAATCTACCAGTAAATACCCGCCTTGAATCTATGTGCCCAACAGATCTACAGGATGCACTCATTCGAGCTACGCCCATAATTTAGGAGGTGCAAGATAGGCCAAGAAATAACAAAACTTGGACTTATAATGACCAGAACAGAGGAGCATATAGGCCCCAAGCGAAGAGAGTTCAAGGTCAAAACCGGAAACAAATAAAGAAAGCAAGGACCAATAATGTCAACAACTTTGTCCCTACCCAAGGCAATGGTCGAAATATCCATTGTTTCCACTGCAACGAGCCCGGTCATTTCAAAAGGCAATGTCCCAAGCTTGGCGGAGGACATCGTTAAGAATCTTTCCAAGGAACTGGCCATGGCCAGGGAGCCGCCACCCGAGGAAGAGGAAGATCCGCTTGTGTTGCCAACAGGAAAATGTGCAAAGAAGAAGATCCGACCATGAAAGCAGAGTTTGAAAGGGCGACAGTCCATGCCGCTCTTCACAAGAAAGGCCCAAATAGCCAGTTTTCGGTGATTCAGACACCATCAGACTATCAAGGTAAAGGTTTCAAAACCTTGATTGATTGTGGCACTACACATTCCTTTATCTCACCAGCTTGTACAAGAAGATTAGAAATAGCCACAGTAGAAGCACCTATCTTGCTTGTGGAATTAGCAAATGGTCGTGAGGTCACTTATACCAGGCAAACTGCTAAGGGGTGGAATTCTTTCTGGGAGAAAAGACGACTTCGGTCAAATTCAAGGTCATGAACCTAGGTATCCATGAGTGTTTACTCAGACTGGATTGGCTTAAACCTAAGGATGCCCACATTCATTGTGGAAAGGGCCAAGTTTCCTTTCGAAACTCTGAAAGGAAACTTGTCACAACTCAAGGTGAGGCTGGAAAGCCAAAAATTCAATTGGCCAAAGCATCTCGGATTATAAAGGGAGTTAGAAAGGGACTACCTGTCTACTTGATTAAGCTCAATAAGTTAGATCAGAAGCAGGAGTCTAGTGAAGAACCTTCATGGCTAAAGGAGTATGCAGATGTATTTCCTGAAGAGTTGATAGAACTCCCGCCTCAAAGAGAAGTGGATCATGAGATCAAGCTAGTGCTAGGATCTACGCCAATTGCAAAGAGACCTTATAGGATGTCCATTCCAGAAGCAATTGAGCTGAAGGAGCAACTCAAGTAATTTCTAGATCAGGACTACATCCGTCCTAGCAGTTCACCATGGGGAGCTCCAGTGCTGTTCCAGAAAAAGAAAGATGGAATGCTTCGACTATGTATTGATTAGAGAGGGTTGAATTAATCAATTATTAAGAACAAGTACCCTATTCCTAGAATAGATGAGCTTCTTGATCGTCTTCAGGGTGCGAAGATCTTCTCCAAGATTGATCTCAGGTTTGGTTACTATCAGATAAGGATCAAGGAAGAAGATATCCCAAAGACAACTTTCAACACAAGATATGGACACTTTGAGTTTCTAGTTATGTCATTTGGGCTCACGAATGCGCCTACCACCTTCAACAGGTTAATGCAAGATATCTTTAGGCCATATCTTGACAACTTCGTACTCGTCTTCTTTGCTGATACCCTAGTCTATTCCAAAGAAGAAGAAGATCATGAACCCCAGCTTCGCATTGTCCTTGAGACAATGAGGGCACACAAGCTCTATGCTAAGATGAAGAAGTGTGCATTCTTCAAACATCAGATTGAATATCTGAGATTCATCGTATCAGCGGAAGAAATCTCGGTGGATCCGCCCTGCCAAAGTCAGAGATGTTCTAGAAAGGCCAATACCAACAACTGTCAAAGAAATACGTAGTTTTCTTGGATTGACAGGATGGTATAGGGTCTTCATCAAAAACTATGCTTTGATTGCAGCACCTCTGACAGATCTACTGAAGAAGCAAACATCCATTGCATGGTCAACTACCAAACAAACCAACTTTGATAGATTAAAGCAAAGTTTGGTATCAACACCTATCCTAAAACCTCCGGAGCTCAGTAAGGAGTTCGAAGTAGTAACTGATGCTAGCATGCTTGCCTTAGGATGTGTACTCATGCAAGAAGGTCATCCTATTGCATACTCTTCAAGAAAACTGAAGACCCATGAGAAGAATTATGCTACCCATGATCTAGAACTGTTAGCTATCATCCATGCTCTAAAGCTTTGGAGACACTACCTGTTGGGTAACAAGTTTACTTGGTAACGGATCATAAAAGTCTCAAGTGGATCTTTACCCAGAACGAGCTCAACATGAGGCAATGTTGGTGGATTGAAGTGCTAGAGGAGTATGATTTTGAAATCAAATACCGACCTGGGAAGAAGAATGTAGTTGCCGATGCACTCAGTCGCAAGGTATTCCTTATTTCTCTAATCTTACAAAATCCATCAACAGCTAGATTTCTAGCCACAAAGGTATCCATGCCAAACAACCCAATACTTGAGCTAGCTAGAGAAGAAGAATGCTATGATCCAGCCTATCAAAAGATGTTAAGGGAGATCCCTATCAACGAACAGGACCAGAAGATACAGGCTAAGTATCATGAATTCTCTATCAATAGTGGACTTGGCTACTATAGAACGAGATTATGTATACCGGCAAGTCAATCACTTAAGCTAAAGATACTATGGGAAGCTCATGATTCCCCTTTCTTAAGACATCCTGGCTATGCCAAGACTCTCAATGCAGTTAGGAAGAGCTACTATTGGGAGAGGCTTAAAGGTGACGTTCTCAAATATGTCACTGAGTGTTTGTCTTGTCAACGTATCAAAGCTGAACATGTCAAAATGCCTGGAAAGTTGCAACCACTTTGACATTCCCCAAATGAAATGGGAATTCATCAGTATGGACTTTGTTGTTGGCCTACCCCAACTTCAGGGAGGATACAACTCCATCATGGTTGTGGTTGACATGCTTACTAAGGTTGCACACCTTATTCTTGTTAAGACAAACTATAAAGCCTCAGACATTGCAAGGTTATTTATCAAGGAAATATTCAAGCTACATGGGTTACCCAGAAGAATCATTAGTGATCATGATTCTCTCTTCACATCACGATTCTGGAGAGCTATCTTTGAAGCCATTGGGACTCAACTCTATTTTAGTACAGCTTACCATCCCCAAGCTGATGGCCAAATGGAGCGAGTCAATCAAGTCATCGAGGATATGCTAAGGGCACACTGCTATCATGAACCAAAGAGGTGGATTCAAAACTTGCCCTTGGTTGAGTTTGCCTACAATGCTTCTTATCAACAAACCATTCAGATGACCCCTTTCCAAGCATTGTATGGGTATGACTGTCGAAGTCTCCTAAACTTCTCAAATCCAACCTTGAGGGTTGAAGCTTCAAGGCAGATGCTGGAAGAGATGGATGACCAAATGAAGTCAATAAGATAGGACATCCAAGCCACCAAGGATAGACAAAAGGCATATGCAGATTTGAAGCGTCAAGATCAAACCTTCGAGGAAGGAGACATGGTCTTCATTCGTGTACGCCCAAAGAAAAGTTCCCTATCCTTAGGAGATTGCAAGAAGCTAAGTCCAAGGTATTGTGGACCATACAAGATCCTCAAGTGCCTAGGACCCAATGCTTATAGACTGCAACTCCTTGAGAACCTAAAGGTTCATAATGTATTCTATATTAGTCTATTGAAGAAGTATGTGCCTAATCCTGGCCATGTACTTGATGACCAACAAGTTGTAATGCCTAGCCAAGGAGTCCTTGAGCTACGGCTTGACAGGATCTTAGATGTTAGGGAGAGACAATTGAGATCCAGAACCTTGAGAGAATGCCTCATCCAGTGGAGAGATTCTCCTAAGGAGGATGCCACTTGGATGGATGAAAGAACTCTCAACCAACAATATCCCCAGTTCATCTCGAGATGAGGACATCTCGATTCCTCCAAGGGGGAGAGAATGTAATATTCCCATTTGAATAAAAATATTACTAGACCAACCTCCCGCGCATTGTAAACTCGTGCAAAGATTATCACCAGTGCTGGCAGTTGATCTATAACTGTATGCGAGAAATGGAGTACTCTGCATTGGTAAACCGGGACTGAGGTTCAAAACCACATCATATGTGGCAAAACATCCTCTTGAGAGGAGGTTAAGAGGATAATGATGAAAATAATTTCAAAATTTTTTTTAACTATTCCTTCTCCCCCAGCCAATGCACAGCTAGAGGAGAGGGAGTGTGGGGAGATGGGCTAGTAGGGGTTCCATGAGGAAAGGGGGGGAGAGGGCCATGCAAGGTACCACGTGGGGGGTGGTCCCCTCTCCCCCAAACTATAAAAAAACCCCCTTTGGGGGGAGTAATGACGTGTTGGAGGAAGCGAGAGGTTGTCAGACTGCAAGAGGTCGTTGTCTTGAGATGAGGCGAAGCTCAGGAAATCGTGGAGAGAGAGAGGGAAGAGGTCGCTGACGTCACCAGTTGTGGAGGGCGTCGACTTCACTATGCCAACGGCCGGGCTGCTACTGTTGACGCCGCCTACTGTTGTGGAGCTTACGGCCGCCATCAAGCCTTCCAAGTCCTCTATCTCCATGCTGTACGTAGCTGCCAGAAGCTTCAGAGAAGCTTCTCTAGGAAGCATCTAAGGGGGATTCTCTAAGCCCCCTTCCCATTGGATCTCCATAACTCCATTTTACCCCCGGGATTTAAAGTCCCCCTTCCCAGTAGGTTTCCCACCAATCATCTTTACCCCACGGGCTTCGAAGAGGAAGCCCATAAGGCCTTCCTACCAAATCTCCCATAAGCCTCTAGGCCTTGGGTCTTGTAGAGAAGAAGAGGGTTCCTTAAACACCTTTTCACAAGATCTTTAACCCCCCGAGATTTTGAAAAAAATAAGTATAAATCCCTTCCCACCAATCACCCACAAGCCCCTAGGCTTGGGATTTAAAGTCCCCTTTCTCACAAGGCCCCACAAAACCATTCCTAGCTTGTAATTTCAAGGAGAAAAATCACTCTCAAGCCTCCATTTCCGCAAGGCCTTCACAAGAACCTTTTCAACAAATCCCCTTTTTTTCGAATGAAAGAAGGCCCAAGCTTCGAACCCTAAGGCCTTCCAAAGCCAAATTTTGCAAGTCAGTACTTCTGTCAAGGAGCCATACTTCAAAGGGAATTTCGGCGTACGAGGGAGACGGCCAAAGATCATAAGACTGCAAACCAAGGCAAGTAATTTGAATCCGTGAAGGCAATCTAGAAGCCAAAGTCACGATGGCCCCTAAAAAGTCACAAGGCGCACCTGCAAGAGGATCATCTCCTAATTTTCATGTGGATATTTCACCGAACCCACAAGTCCAGGTTTTCTTCCTATTTTTGATTTACGCAGAAGTATTGCAGTTATGCATTGTTATTTCATGGAATCAGGATGTACTTATGCTTGTAAAATCCACTTAGTCAGATGCGATTGAAATAAAATTGGCTATTAGAAGTAACTCACGATTGAAGATTGGTCATTTGTACTTTCAAAGGAATGAACAAAAAAGAACATAAGGTGTCTAAGCATTTTTAGCAAGTTGCCTTTGTGCATTGCAAAGTAACGAATCTAGAACAACTAATGACTACCATTACAAAGTCAAAATTATCGTAGTACACCTTTGATTATGCATGGAAAGATTAAATAGCATGTCGCAATTTTAGACAAATCTTCTTCTTAATGATTCATTAAAAAAAAGTCATTATCAATCATAGGAAATTGCAAGGCATGGAAATGATTCTAAGGGCTGCATGAAGTAGGTTAACTTTAGCTTCAATTGGCATAAATCTCATTTAATTGCATAGTAGTTAGGAAAGGTTGCATAATGTCCATTCGTCGTACGAATAATTTCATTCAGAAATTTAGTTAGCGAAAGGCTGCATGGTTCGTTTTAACATAAAACCTTAAAATCTTAGTGGCGTAAAACGTGAATGCATGTCCTAGTAGGATCAATGGAAATTATGCCGTAACTTAACATGTATTTTTGTCTTAACAAGAAGAGTCAGGGATTGCAAATATAGTCGTATGTAGAGGCAATGAATCGTGTGCTTATGTGAATTGTAACGTAATGCAACTAGTTTTTCCCCTCTTTGATCAAGACAACTTCTTTAGGAATGGTCATCCTTGTCATAAGACAAGTAAACTGGGTTACCTAAACACCTAAACTGCAAAGGATTCGCATAGGATGGTTAAATCGATACAATATACTCCAAGTGCTAAATAGGGTTTTGCACATTAAGGACTTAACCTAGTCGCATTTGTTGCCAAGTCGAAACTCATGGGTCATGCCCGCATTCACGAAATGTAGGGACAATTGGACGTACTTGCAAGAAACAATCTAGGGTTTCTACCCTAAAGATCAAGCGTTCAAAAGATGAAACTTGGATTGAGTTGGATACCCTAGGACCAATTGGGATTTGGTTGGATATGAGGACATCCTAAAGCCTGCTTCTTATCTAATCATGATTCCGTGACCAAAAGATGTCGTTCGATGGGTGAAATAATCCCATGGAATAGATGCAACACTTGTGCAACAAGTTGCAACGTTGCATGATCTTGTGGTTTGATCACAAGGGAATGGCCAATTCCTCGAAATGAGATTGGCAGATTCTAGCGCAAGTTTAACTTGCAAGAGGATGAGTAGTCAAACTATTATATCACCTTTCTTGGGAAAAATTGCCAAGATAGGGGATTAGGTATTTGCTTGGAAGCAAAGGACCAATCAATAATTTGGAGCGATA
Organism: Lygodium microphyllum; assembly: GCF_053477565.2. NCBI lineage: Eukaryota > Viridiplantae > Streptophyta > Polypodiopsida > Schizaeales > Lygodiaceae > Lygodium > Lygodium microphyllum. The sequence continues at coordinate 98,447,672 of NC_141155.1, forward strand.
TGGGCGACTTGATTTACTGTTAATAGAACCTAAGGTATTGGTTAAGTTGGGTCAATAGAAAACGGCCCTAACCCAAGGACATAAGGGTTAACAAACAAACCCTTGGGAATCTTGCCAAGTCGCAATTGATCCTAGATCAAATGCTGGATGCATTCGAAGAGTAGGATTCACTCCTTAGTAGTTGGCCAATGGCCAAATAATGACCACTGGAAATGATTGTTCTTGTAACAGTTTCAAGAGCACTGTTTGCTTTGTTTGCTCAAGGAACTAAAAAGGATAAAAAGATATCTAATGCTTCAGGCTGAAGGCTTGAAGGGAGAGGCAGCCTCAGTTACCCCCGACTGTCTGCCTGACCCTAACTAAGGGGGTTGTTAGCCGCGCCGGGAATGTGGACCGAACCGGTCGCGTGAGGTCTCTCCGTTGGGCACTACTTGGAGTAGGAGGATGGTTGGGTGCCAGGGGGGGCTCTGGCCATAAATCCCTCGCCTTTCGGGCCCTGCACAAGAGGCCAACGTGACTCGGGATTGGATCTCGAGGCTCGCATACTAGTCTACGGGTGGAATCTTAGATTAGTAATCCCTGTGGATTGTTGGATAGCCTTCGGGCGGATTATGGATAGCCTTCGGGCGGATTATGGATAAGCCTGTGGGCTGGACTTTATGAATGTATTCCAAAGATAAATATGATAACCTATTGAAAAGGAACTTGTTTGACACTGCTTTTCTATGTCAAGTGCTAAGGTTACATGAAGGAACCGGTGTCTAACAGGCTAATTAAGGGAGCTGCTTAATGCATGTCCGACTAAATGTGGTAGGTAATTAGACAACTAAAGAAACCTTGAGGAAAGTGCGATGGATGTGGCCATGGGTCCGTCCTACGGATGGGTGGTCGCGGTTGGCTAGTAACTTTTCTCAATCGTAATGGATAGCAAGAAGATATTCTCAAAAGAAATGAATAGCAAGGGCGTTGACCTAGAGTCTAGGTTATAATAACCCCAGTATATGCTTTTTTAGGGGAACAGAATGGGACTATGCCTTATGGCAGAGAGGTCGAGCCTTGCATCCCTCTCGTTTCCCATTCTCCTTGAACCAAGTGCAACATGAATCCGCTTCGGCCCTAGAATTTCTGCGTAAAGTAGTTCGCTCGGGATTCGATGCTAGTTGCCATTTAGGAAATGACCATTAGGGAAAACCCTGATTCAGATCGGTCCTAAGTGGGAACAGCCAGAATACTTATGCTACATGGCAGACGCCAAAAGTCCTAGATTGTAAACCCCATAACATTCCATGGGAGTGCCAGGCGGAGCTTTCTGACCTCCTTTCCGATGGACTGCTAGGATGTGTCCTGAAGGGAATAGGTGGACACGTTACAATTTGCAAAAAGAGGCTCAAAAGCATTCTCACATGAATATGTAACCTAAGGATTTCCAACCCTGCAACAGTTATTAAAATGAATAAGGCCCCACAGCCTATGAAAGAAGTGGACCTAGCCAATGCCTTCTTTGATCCTATCATTCGAGAGACTAGCATTTGGATGGAAGACTATTTCATTGCAAGTATATTGATAGATGGAGGCTCTTTAGTGAACATAATGACATATTACATGATGAAATATCTAGACTTGCAAGGCGTACAATCTACTCTATGGCTTATCAAATTGGCTAATTAATTAAAGCAAAATTAAATACATGTGTGCATCACATGGGTTCAAAATAATGTATTTTTTAATTACCATTTTTATACATTTTTTACATACAAAAGGGTGTAAGAAAAGGGATTATATACAAGCTAAATAGAAATGGTTATGTTTTATTCAAGAAAACTTCATAGATAAGGATATTTAAAAATAGGCCTTAGATGTATGTGATGTAGAGGATATACATTTAGTAACTTCCCCAAGTAAGGGACCCATATAAGTGGTGTTAAAGCTATATGGTTTGTAGAAAGTCCATGGATTCACCTCCATATAAGTCTAATCTGACTCTTCCATGGAAGTAGAGGACAGAACATCATCCAAAGAAGATGTTGTCAAGCATATTTATCCAAAGAAACATGAAGCATAGTCCTTCACAGTGAGTAGTGAAAACCATGTCGCAAAATATGCAATCTCATTGTTGATGGGTGAATACCTCCCACCATAACCATGAATGACTTTTGATATTACTTCTGATAGTAAGATAGAGGCATGGATGTATTGCTCTCCCTATTATATACTCACAGTAGAGTCAAACACAGAAGCAGAAGCAAAAATAAAGGGTATGTTCTTCTCTTACTAAGAGAGCCTCTACAAAAACAAAGATAGAGCCGAGAGAGGTAGATGATGAATCCAAAGATGAAGTTAATGAAAGCAAGGAAGAGTAAGAATCCCTTCCACACTAAGAGAATGTTTATGAGGACACGATTTAGGCTTCAAAGGATGAAGAACACTTACTTTCGGATGGAATGGCCGTGGTTCCTTTCGGGCTCGTCAATGGTCAACAACACATGCTGAGGATGTACACAAAGTAGAAAAGACAGACAATGATCTCCTTTACCTGTGGTTATTATTGTCTTGCAAACCACTAGTTTCCAAAAGGGATGATGATGATGAACCATACCAATAATCTCCAAACCCATAGCAACAGAGAACCTTAAAAGATCAATGTCACATTACATTCCTGGATGCATCCTCAAAAGATGAGTCCTCAAGTGAAGAAGTGACTACCCCACAACTCACATCAAAGACAACCATCATACCATTTCAACATCTAGAAGGATCTACAAAGTTGCTATAGAAAGCAAAGAAAGATGGCTCTAATGGAGCATTAGAGAAAGAAGCTACACCCTTTAACGAGTCGGATTTATATCCATTCTACATAAGGATATTATCATAATTGAAGGAAAGCTTGTGAAAGAGGGAGAGAAGTCATAATTTTGATGGGATGATATTGCCTTGCTCATGTTGATGCTTTGTCGACTATAGACTATATCAATTTCTCCTCCAAAATCCACATTGCTTGATCTATAATGAGCATAAGCAACACTAAACTGAGAAAAAGCATGTGGTCCTAGAAAATTATGCTCCTACATCAAACAATGTCCTGAGTGCATGGTCCTCTTGATCTCTTTCTAATGTGTAAATCGAATGTTGTATGCATGCGTAGTGAACACTGGAAGGTCCCCAAGAAGAAATATCTCTACAAAAGCTCATAAAGCAAGAAGAGAGATTTGCACATCATGAGACAAAAAGACAAATTAGGTACAATCTCCCCCCATGCCTTGTGCGAGCACTTCACAAGGCATGTATTTATAAATATATTAATCTTTAAGCTAAAAAATGGCCCAATTTACAATTAACATGCTTTTAGCTTTTGTGTTTGTTTTTGCCCAAATAAAGAGTAAAGTATTTGGGTGTCCCAAAAATCGGGCTATGCCCAAATACAATGTCCAATAATGAAATATTTAAACCGAGTGCCTATGTGCATACAAAATGTTTATCAAGCGCTTTAATAAAGAAGCGCGTCTGAATAAATATTGACGCCATGCCTTTAGTGATAAGACGTGCACCCATCAAAAATAATAATTTCTTCTAGGTAATCTGAATACACACCATTGCCCGGTGCTTCCCAATGCCACCACTGCCTGCTCTACACATCAATTGAAGCATTCACAATTGTTAGAAAATAATAAGATAAAATCCACAAAAGTGAATACCTAGCAGTCTTTAGCTTAAAAAAAATTAAATAGGTTGGAATTCTATCCTAACCTTAATTTAATGTGAGTGCACTTTTAACTCATAAACATCCATTAATTTAAATATGTATTTTATGTAATCACCCACCATGGAATCACCCATATGCATATTAAATTAACATGATGGTCAAAAAGGACACGTGTTCCCGTCAAATTCTTGCACAAGGAATCCACCTTGTGTACGAGCCCTGAAAAATACATATAGTTTTATGGAATCCACCATAAAACCTCACGAAATCTACCATGGAATATGCCTATAGTTTTAAACCTCACGGAATCCACCGTGGAATATGCCTCCTGGCATTATATTCCACAGTGGATTCTGTGAGGTTTTTGTAATGGATTCCGTAAATCTACAAACATATTCCACTGTGCATTCCATAAAACTATACGTATTTTCCGGGTCTCGTACACAAGGTGGATTACTTGTGCGTGAAGTTGTAACGTGTCCACTTGTATCTTGAGGACACGTCTTAGTAGTCCATCGGAAAGGCTGTCTAGAAAGCTCCGCCAGGCACTCCCATGGAATGTTATGGGTTTTGCGATCTTGGGCTTTCCGCGTCTGCCACGTAGAGGAAGTATTTCGTCCATTCCCACTTAGGATCGACCTGAATTAGGGTCTTTCTTATTGGTCATTTCCTAAAGGCAACTAGCGTCGGACCCAAGCGAACTACTTTATGCAAAAACACCAGGTCCCAAGCGAATTCACGCTCGCACTTGGTTCAAGGAGAATGGGAAACGAGAGCGATGCAAAACTCAACCTCTTTGCCATAAGGCATAGTCCCATTCCGTTTCCCTAAAACAACGTAAATCGGGTTCAATCATAACTCTAGGTCAACGCTTTTGTTGTTTGTGTTCTTTGACGATCTTCGTGCTGTCCATTGTGATTTGAGAAAAGTTTCTGGCCAATCAGGACCACCCATCCGTAGGATGGACCTGTGGCCACATCCACCGCACTTTCCTCGGGTTGTTTAGTTATTTAATTATCTAACACATTAGTTGGACATGTAACAATCAATTTCTTTAATTAACCCATTAGGCACTGGTTCTTTCACGTAATCTTATCACTTGACATAGAAAAACAATATCAGACAAGTTCCTTATTAACAGGTTATCATATTTATCTTTGAAATACAAAGAGTCTAGCCCGTAGGTTTATCCACAATTCGCCCGAAGGCTATCCAGCAATCCACAGGGATTACCAATCCAAGTTTCTGCCTGTAGACTGGTATGCGGGCCTCGAGATCCTATCCCGAGTCACATTAGCCTCTTGTGCAAGGCGCGGAAGGCAAGGGATTTACGGCCAGAGGCCCCCCCTGGCACCCAAGCATCCTCCTGCTCCAAGTAATGCTCAACGGAGAGACCTCTCGTGGTGGGTTTGGTCCACTTTCCCGACGTGGTTAACAACCCCCTTGGTTAGGGTCAGGCAGGCAGTCGGGGGTAATTGAAGCTGCCTCTCCCTTCAGGCCATCAACCTGAAGTATAGATATCCATTTATCTTTTAATTCATTGATCAAACAAAGCCAAACAGTGCTCTAAAATCTGTAGCAAGCACAAACATTTCCATTGATCGTTTTTATTGGCAAACTGCTAAGGAATGAATCCTTCCTTTTGAATGCGTCCAGCACTTAATCTGGGATGACTTGCAACTTGGAAAGATCCCATATATCCTGGGTTAGGGCGTACCCTATTAACACGACTTGGTCAAACCTTAAGTTCATTAGTTATTTCAGTTTATCGGCTGGTCTTTAGTTTCCAATCAATCTTCTTTACTCAATAAAGATACTAAATTAGGATGATTATTTATCCTCTTGCAAGATAACTTGCGTAAGGACCTGCCAACCTCATTGCGAGAATTTGGCCATTCTATTGTGATTCAATCACAAGATCATATGACTCCGCACTTGCTGCGCAAGTGTCGCGTCGAACTATGAGACTTATTTTACTCATTGAATGGAGTCACGAAACAATCTATTCCTGATTACGTTAGGCTGACGTCGTCAGTCCTAGAGTTCCAAGTTCCATCTCGTAAGACTCTTGGGGACAAACCCTAGTTCACTTTTCAATTACATTTCACTATCCCTACATTCAGTGAATGTGGGCAAGTATTTAAGGTATAGGAGTTTCAGTTTTAGCGATACGTAATGATTAGGTCAGGTATTAATTTCCTAGTGAATTTCTTGGAATTTAACTCATTCTAAACGAGTACCCCGCAGTTTAGGTGTTTTAGGTTTATGCCAATTTCTTTATCTCTAGAAGATAATTACGTGATCACTTCCACATGACTCGTTGTCTATGTGTAAATTGATTAAGGTCAGGCATAGGTTAGGTTAATTCCAACTAATCTTCCTAAAACTATGCATTGTAAGAATCATTTCATGCCTTGCACTTTCCATGATGATTCATTGCGAAGAGGATATAGGTTAATAGTGCGAGATGCAGTTTATACTTCTAGGCTTAAACGAAGTATACCATTTTAGTGGGCATTAATCTAATTTTTAATTCATTTCAATGCATAAAGCTGTTTTCTAGAAATCCATTTATGCTTCCTTTATTTTTTCATGTAAGTATTAATGACTAAGTTCCTCCGTCATGAGCATCTAATACAAAAATATATCCTATATCCAACAATTAACCTTGCATGATTGAATTACAACATTACCAAATAAAAATTAGGAAGAAAAACGTGGTCTTGGGGTGAGATGTCCACGTGGATGCTAGGAGACGACCCTCCCACGGCTGCACCTTGGACTTTCTTAGGAGGCATCGCAATTGTAGTCTTTCCATCGTGGAAGCAGCTTTACAACTCCTTTTTGAAATTCTACCATGGCTCCCTTTTGCAATAACTTGCACCGTCCGTCAAAAGCAATTTTTAGAAGGCTTCCTCCTTGAAGTAGGGAGTTCGAAAGGGAGTGTTTCAAAATCTTTCACGACTAAGACCCATTAAAGCCATGGGGAAGACTTGATGGTATTTGTAAAGACTCGCATTAACGGGGAATAAAAAGGTGTGGAATCCCTTACGAGGGCTTTTGAGTGGGAAAGGGAGGTGTCAAAAGACCCTCAACACTCTCTTTTCCTTTACGAGTGGGGTATTTAGCATGGGGAAAGAAAAAGGCTAAGGGGGCCCTTAGAGGGGAATTTGAGATACGGGGGGGAAAAAATAAGGCCCTTTTAGGGCAAAACTTTTGGAGGGAAAAGGGCCTAAGACTTCTTAAAGGCCCCTCCAAGGAGAATTTGGAGGGGGGAGGGGGGGGGGGGGGGGAACTTATAGAGGCCTAAAGGGAAGTTTCCACAGGGGGGAAAAAAGGGTAGTCCAAAAGTTTATAGGAAGGAGGCTTAAGGAGGATTTAAACAAAAGGGGGGGTAATAATACCTTTAAGGTCTGAGTTCTTTTGGGAGGGGAAAGGGGGCTTATGAAGCCCCCTTAGAAGCTTCCCCCCAGGAAGCTTCTAAAGCTTCAGAACCACGTGGCAGGGAGGGAAAGAAAACCAATGCCGATTGGCAGCATTCAGATGGTTGGGGCATGGTTTGCGATTGCAGAGGGCGACGGATTGTGACGGCGTCTCCTCCTTCAGTAGCGCCAGAGCAGTCCTCCCCTCTCCCTCAAGCAGCACAGGCGCAGTCTTCCTTGGCTTCTCCCTCCCTCAAAGCTTTCTCTCCCTCGCTCATAGCCTTAGAATGGTGTCATGGCGGCAGCACTCCGTTTTCTTCACGATCTCTGCCCCCTCGTCCCTTTCTGCCTATGCCCCCTCAAATATATAAGGGAGCGGATAAGATTCTCCCTCCCCCACGCGTCGAGCTGCATGCTCAGAGTGTGAGCAAGCTCCAGCAAGGAGCTTGGTCTACATTCTATTCCCCTCTTCCTCCAGCTCGACTGTCGGCTAGAGGAGAGGGGAAATTTTTTTATCTTTATTTGATTTAAAAAATTTATCCCAATTTCCTATTAGAAGTAGTTCACATTAGAACGCTACATTTCTCTCCCCCTTGGAGGAATCAAGATGTCCTCATCTCGAGATAAACTGGGGATATTCATGGTTGAGAGTACCTTCATCTACCCAAGTGGCATCCTCTTGAGGATAATCTTTTCCTTGGACGAGGCATTCTCTCAAGGTTCTGGATCTTAATTGTCTCTCCCTAACATCTAAGATCCTATCAGGCCTTAGTTCAAGGACTCCTTGACTAGGCATTACAACTTGTTGGTCATCAAGTACATGGTTAGGATTAGGTACATATTTCTTGAATAGGCTGATATGGAATACATTATGAACCTTTAGGTTTTCAGGGAATTGCAGTTTATAAGCATTAGGTCCTAGGCATTTGAGGATCTTGTACGGTCCACAGTACCTTGGACTTAGCTTCTTGCAATCTCCTAAGGATAGGGAACTCTTCTTTGGGCGTACGTGAATGAAGACCATGTCTCCTTCTTCGAAGATTCTATCTTGACGCTTCAAATCTGCGTATGCCTTTTGTCTATCCTTGGCAACTTGGATGTCCTGTCTTATTGACCTTATTTGGTCATCCATCTCTTCCAACATCTGCCTTGAAGCTTCTACCCTTAAGGTTGGATCTGAGAAGTCTAGGGGACTTCGACAGTCATGACCATACAGTTCTTGGAAAGGGGTCATCTGTTGTTGGTAAGAAGCATTGTAGAAAAATTCAACCAAAGGTAAGTATTGAATCCACCTCTTCGGCTCACGACAACACTATGCCCTAAGCATGTCCTCCATGACTTTATTTACTCGTTCTGTTTGTCCATCCGTTTGGGGATGGTAAGTGGTGCTAAAGCAGAGTTGAGTCCCAATGGCTTCAAAGATAGCTCTCCAGAAGTGTGATGTGAAGAGAGAATCACAATCACTAATGATTCTTCTGGGTAACCCATGTATCTTGAATATCTCCTGGGTAAACAATCTTGCAATATCTGAGGCTTTATAGTTTGTCTTTACTGGAATAAGGTGTGCAAGCTTAGTAAGCATGTCAACCACAACCATGATGGAGTTGTATCCTCCCTGGACTTGGGGTAGGCCTACAACAAAATCCATACTGATGAATTCCCATTTCATTTGGGGAATGTCAAGCGGTTGCAGTCTCCCTGGCATCTTGACATGTTCGGCTTTGATACGTTGACAAGACAAACACTCGGTGAAATATTTGAGAACGTCACCTTTGAGCCTTTCCCAATGGTAGCTCTTCCTGACTGCATTGAGAGTCTTGGCATAGCCAGGATGTCTTGTGAAAGGGGAATCATGAGCTTCCCACAATATCTTCTACTTAAGTGACTGGCTTGCTGGTATACACAACCTTGTTCTATAGTAGACAAGTCCACTATTGATAGAAAATTCATGATACTTAGCCTGCAGCTTTTGATTCTGATCCTTGATAGAGATCTCCCTTAGCATTGTTTGGTAGGCCAGATCATAGCATGCATCCTCTCTAGCTAACTCAAGTATAGGGTTGTTTGGCATAGATACTTTTGTAGCTAGAGATCTGGTTGTTGATGGATTCTGCAAGATTAGGGAATTAAGGAATGCCTTGTGACTAAGTGCATCGGCAACTACATTCTCTTTTCCTGGTCGGTACTTGATTTCAAAGTCATATTCCTCCAGTACTTCAATCCACCGACGTTGCCTCATGTTGAGCTCGTTCTCGGTAAAGATCCATTTGAGACTCTTATGGTCAGTTACTAGAGTAAACTTGTTATCCAATAGGTAGTGTCTCCAAAGCTTTAGAGCATGAATGACAGCTAGCAATTCCAGATCATGCGTAGCATAATTCTTTTCATGACTCTTCAATTTTCTTGAAGAGTATGCTACTGGATGACCTTCCTGCATGAGCACATATCCCAAGGTAAGTATTCCAGCATCAGTTACTACCTCGAACTCTTTATTGAGGTCTGGAAGTTTTAGAATAGGTGTGCTGATACCAAACTTTGCTTCAATCTGTAAAAGATGTTTTGTTTGGGAGTTGACCGTGCAATGGTTGTTTGCTTCTTTAGTAAGTCCGTTAGAGGTGCTGCAATCAAAGCATAGTTTTTGATAAAGACCCTATACCATCCTGTCAATCCAAGAAAGCTGTGTATCTCTTTGACAGATGTTGGTATTGGCCATTCTAGCACATCTCTGACCTTGACTGGGTCCACTGAGATTCCTTCTGCTGATACTATGAATCCCAGATATTCAATCTGACGTTTGAAGAATGCACACTTCTTCATCTTAGCATATAGATTATGCACCCTCATTGTCTCAAGGACAATCCGAAGTTGGGGTTCATGATCTTCTTCCTGTTTAGAATAGACCAAAGTGTCATCGAAGAAGACAATCACGAAATCATCAAGATATGGCCTAAAGATATCCTGCATTAACCTGTTGAAGGTGACAGGTGCATTCGTAAGTCCGAATGACATAACTAGGAACTCAAAGTTTCCATATCTTGTATTCAAGGCCGTCTTGGAGATATCTTCTTCCTTGATTCTTATCTGATAATAACTTGCTCTGAGATCAATCTTGGAGAAGATCTTTACACCTTGAAGATGATCAAGAAGCTCATCTATTCTAGGAATAGGATACTTGTTCTTGACCGTTGATTGATTCAATCCTCGGTAATCAATACATAGTTGAAGTGTTTCATCTTTCTTTTTCTAGAATAGTACTAGAGCTCCCCATGATGAACTACTAGGCCGGATGTAGCCCTGATCTAGCAATTGTTTAAATTGTTCCTTCAGCTCAATTGCTTATGGTATGGATATTCTATAAGGTCTCTTTGCAATTGGAGCAGCTCCTGGTACTAACTTAATCTCATGATCCACTTCTCTCTGAGGCGGGAGTTCTGTCAACTCTTCAGGGAATACGTATTCCTTTAGCCATGAAGGTCCTTCACTAGACTCTTGCTTCTGATCTAACTTGTTGAGTTTGATCAAGTAGACAGGTAATCCTTTTCTGAATCCTTTTATGATCTGAGATACTTTGGCCAATTGAATTTTTGGCACTCCAGCCTCACCTTGGGTTGCGACTAATTCCCTTTCAGAGTTCCGAAAGGAAACTTGACCCTTTCAACAATGAATGTGGGCGTCCTTAGGCTTAAGCCAATCCATTCCGAGTAGACACTCATGGATACCTAGATTCATGACTCTGAATTTAACCAAAGTCTTCTTTCCTCCCAGAAAGAATTCCACCTTAGTAGTTTTCCTGGTACAAGTAACCTCATGACCATTTGCCAATTCCACAAGCAAGGTAGGTGCTTCTACTGTGGCTATTCCTAAACTTTTTGCACATGCTGGTGAGATAAAGGAATATGTACTGCCACAATCAATCAAGGTCTTGAAACTTTTACCTTGATAGTCTAACGGTGTCTGAATCATCGAGAACTAGCGATTCGACCCTTTCTTGTGTAGAGCGGCACGGACTGTCGCCCTTTCAAATTCTGCTTCCATGGTCAGATCTTCCTCTTCTTCTTCTTTGCACATTTGCCTATTGGCAATGCAGGCACTTCTTCCTCTACCTCGGGTAGCGGCTCCTTGACCATGGCCTGTTCCTTGGAAAGGTGCTTGGCGATGTCCTCCATCAAGCTTGGGACATTGCCTCTTGAAGTGATCGGGTTCATTGCAGTGGAAACAACGGAGGTTTCGGCCATTTCTTTGAGTAGGAACAAAGTTGTTGACGTTATTAGTCCTTGCTTTCTTTTTTTGTCCCTGATTATGACCTTGAACTCTCTTCATCTTAGGTCTGAATGCTCCTCTGTTCGGGTCATTATAAGACCAAGCTTTGTTACCCCTTGTTCTAGACTGCACCTCTTGAATTATAGGCGCCACTCGAATGAGTGCGTCCTGAAGATCTGATGGACGCATAGATTCGAGACGGATGTTTACTGGTGGATTTAAACCCACACAAAATTTGGACACCTGCTGTGTCATGTCCATCTATGGTGCATACTTAAGAAGTGAGACAAATTTAGAATAGTATGCGTCAAGAGTGAGTCCCAGCTATTTTAGCTCGTAGAACTCATTCATTTTCTGCGTGCGGTATGCAGGTAGTAAGTATCTTCCCTGCACGGCTTTCTTCAGCTTCTCCCAGGTAACAGATCCCTCCGCAATCCCTTGATCCTTGCACCATTGCTTCCACCAAAGCCTAGCTTCACCGGTGAGCTTTAGCTTGGCGAGCATAGCCTAATTGGCAGGTGCAGTACCAGCTGCTTCGAAGTAATCCTCCATGGATTTAGTCAAAATTTCAGCATCATCTTGGACGGACCTGTCTCTCCTGTCAAACTCGGGCGGCTTAATCTGCTTGAGAAGAAACTTCTTCTCCTGAATTATAGCAGTACTTGATGTAGGAGGCGAACTAGGAACCTGTACCTGGGGTTGTGCCTGGATAAAGGTTTCTTAACGTCATTATACGATAAACATTATTGATTTATATTACATCTTCAATTCTGCTATCACGCAAGCAATGTAGCTACTTAACTTTTTATCAATTCTCATGCACAATCAGACATTTATAAAAAGAAGTCCTATTTGTATTTATATGCTCATAACCATTTCGGAATACAACATTTCTTGCGATGATAAGCCAACTATTACATTTAATTTGGGGAGAACAACATTGTATTACATTTATCTACAGGAACTGTATAATAGTATGGTTTCGGGTCATGGATCTTCAGGAATCGATAAGTCATTAGAAGTTCAGGGTATCCTTTCCTTTGGAATCCATTCTTTACATGGAGCCCCAACACTTTAATTCTATCGGCGGGGATCACACGGGTTTCTTCCTCATCATAAGAGTTCATCTCAACCTTTCGACCTCGAATATGTAAAGTTGAGTTTACGTAAGCTTCCACAAAAATGAACAACTTCATGACTTTCAAGTCTTCCAACCACTTGATCCTTTTTAGGTTGGTTTGTAGGTAAGCAATCCGGTGGGCAGCTATATAGTAGATTCCTGAAGCACCCGTCCATCTTTGTTCCATGTACAAAGGTGATGGATTATAGATTTGCTCTAGGATGTTCATCATCTCAATCCTTTGTCCATAATGTGGAGAATGCATTGCAGTCATAAACATGATTCGAAATACTAAGAACTTGTTCCACGCTTCGTAATTCTGCAAGATAGCATTGAAGGTAAGGAAATGTTTGAAACATCAACATTTACTTTACTTCTTCTTATTAAGATTTCATAAAAACAATTCCGTTGTTCGTCAGCTCTGATACCAACTGTAACGTGTCCACTTGTATCTTCAGGACACGTCTTAGCAGTCCATCGGAAAGGCTGTCTAGAAAGCTCCGCCCGACACTCCCATGGAATGTTACGGGTTTTGTGATCTAGGACTTTCCACGTCTGCCACATAGCTAGTGTCGAACCCAAGCGAACTACTTTACGCAGAAACGCCAGGTCCGAAGCGGATTCACGCTCGCACTTGGTTCAAGGAGAATGGGAAACGAGAGGGATGCAAAACTCAACCTCTCTGCCATAAGGCATAGTCCCATTCCGTTCCCCTAAAACAACGTAAATCGGGTTCAATCATAACTCCAGGTCAACACTTTTGTTGTTTGTGTTCTTTGACGATCTTTGTGCTGTCCATTGTGATTTGAGAAAAGTTCCTGGCCAACCGGGACCACCCATCCGTAGGACGAACCTATGGCCACATCCAACTCACTTTCCTCGGGTTGTTTAGTTATTTAATTACCTAACACATTAGTTGGACATGTAACAATCAGCTTCTTTAATTAACCCATTAGGCATTAATTCTTTCACGTAATCTTATCACTTGACATAGAAAAACAATATCAGATAAGTTCCTTATTAACAAGTTATCATATTTATCTTTGAAATACAAAGAGTCCAACCCATAGGCTTATCCACAATCCGCCCGAAGGCTATCCAGCAATCCATAGGGATTACCAATCCAAGTTTCCGCACATAGACTAGTATATTGCAGGCCTCGAGATCCAATCCCGAGTCATGCTAGCCTCTTGTGCAGGGCCCGGAAGGCGAGGGATTTACGGCCAAAGCCCCCTTGGCACCCAAGCGTCCTCCTACTCCAAGTAGCGCTCAACGGAGAGACCTATCGCAGCGGGTTCGGTCCACTTTCCCAACGCGGTTAACAACCCCCTTGGTCACGCAGGCAGTCGGGGGTAACTGAAGCTGCCTCTCCCTTCAGGCCATCAACCTGAAAAATATATATCCATTTATCTTTTAATTCATTGATCAAACAAAGCCAAACAGTGCTCTAAAATCTGTAGCAAGCACAAACATTTCCATTGATCGTTTTTGTTGGCAAACTGCTAAGGAATGAATCCTTCCTTTCGAATGCGTCCAGCACTCGATCTGGGATGACTTGCAACTTGGCAAGATCCCCTATATCCTAGGTTAGGGCATACCCTATTAACCCGACTTGGTCAAACCTTAAGTTCATCAATTATTTCAGTTTATCGGCTAGTCTTTAGTTTCCAATCAATCTTCTTTACTCAAGAAAGATACTAAATTACGATGATTATTTATCCTCTTGCAAGATAACTTACGTAAGGACCTACCAACCTCGTTGCGAGAATTTGGCCATTCCCTTGTGATTCAATCACAAGATCATATGACTCCGCACTTGCTGCGCAAGTGTCGCATCGAACTATGAGACTTATTTTACTCATTGAACAGAGTCACGAAACAATCTGCTCCTGATTACGTTAGGCTGACGTCGTCAGTCCTAGAGTTCCAAGTTCCATCTCGTAAGATTCTTGGGGACAAACCGTAGTTCACTTTCCAATTACATTTCACTATCCCTACATTCAGTGAATGTGGGCAAGTATTTAAGGTATAGGAGTTTTAGTTTTAGCAATACGTAACGATTAGGTCATGTATTAATTTCCTAGTGAATTTCTTGGAATTTAACTCATTCTAAACCAGTACCCCGCGGTTTAGGTGTTTTAGGTTTATGCCAATTTGTTTATCTCTAGAAAATAATTACGTGATCATTTCCACATGACTCGTTGTCTATGCGTAAATTGATTAAGGTTAGGCATAGGTTAGGTTAATTCCAACTAATCTTCCTATAACTATGCATTGTAAGAATCATTTCATGCCTTGCACTTTCCATGATGATTCATTGCGAAGAGGATATGGGTTAATAGTGCGAGATGTAGTTTATACTTCTAGGCTTAAACAAAGTATACCATTTTAATGGGCATTAATCTAATTTTTAATTCATTTCAATGCATAAAGCTATTTTCTAGAAATGCATTTATGCTTCCTTTATTTTTGCTTGTTTTATTGAAAGTATTAATGACTAAGTTCCTCCATGGTGAGCATCTAGGACAAAAATATATCCTATATCCAACAATTAACCTTGGATGATTGAATTACAACATTACCAAATAAAAATTAGGAAGGAAAACCTGGTCTTGGGGTGAGATGTCCACGTGGATGCCGGGAGACGACCCTCCCGCGGCTGCACTTTGGACTTTCTTAGGAGGCATCACAATTGTAGTCTTTCCGTTGTGGAAGTAGCTTTACAACTCCTTTTTGAAATTCCACCGTGGCTCCCTTTTGCAATAACTTGCACCGTCTGTCGAAAGTTGTTTTTAGAAGGCTTCCTCCTTGAAGTAGGAAATTCGAAAGGGGGTGTTTCAAAATCTTTCACAACTAAGACCCATTAAAGCCATGGGGAAGGCTTAATGGCCTTTGTAAAGACTCGCATGAATGGGGAATAAAAAGGTGTGGAATCCCTTACGAGGGCTTTTGAGTGGGAAAGGGAGGTGTCAAAAGACCCTCAACACTCTCTTTTCTTTTACGAGTGGGGGAAAAAAACAAAGCTCCAAGGGGTATTTAGCATGGGGAAAGAAAAAGGCTAAGGGGGCCCTTAGGGGGGAATTGGAGATACGGGGGGAAAAAAATAAGGCCCTTTAAAGGAAAAAATTTTGGAGGGAAAAGGGCCTAAGACTTCTTAAAGGCCCCTCCAAGGAGAATTTGGGGGGGGGGGGGGGGGAGGGTAGTCCAAAAGTTTATAGAAAGGAGGCTTAAGGAGGATTTAAACACGGGGGGGAGGGGGGGTGTAATAAAACCTTTAAGGTCTGAGTTCTTTTGGGGGGGAAAAAGGGGGCTTATAAAGTCCCCCTAAGAAGCTTCTCCCAAGAAGCTTCTAAAGCTTCAGAACCACGTGGCAGGAGGGGGAAAGAAAACCAACGCCGATTGGCGGCGTTTTGATGGTTGGGGCGCGGTTTGCGACTGCAGAGGGCGACGGATTGTGACGACGTCTCCTCCTTCAGCAGCACCACAGCAGTCCTCCCCTCTCCCTCAAGCGGCACAGGCACAGTCTTCCTTGGCTTCTCCCTCCCTCAAAGCCTTCTCTCCCTCACTCATAGCCTCAGAACGGTGTCATGGTGGTAACACTCCGTTTTCTTCATGATCTCTACCCCCCGTCCCTTTCAGCCTCTACGCCCCCTCAAATATATGGGGGAGGGGATAAGATTCTCCCTTCCCCACGCGTCGAGCTGCATGCTCAGAGTGTGAGCAAGCTCCAGCAAGGAGCTTGCTCTACATTCTATTCCCCTCTTCCTGTAGCTCAACTGTCGGCTGGAGGAGAGGGGAAATTTTTTTATCTTTATTTAATTTAAAAAAATTATCCCAATTTTCTATTAGAAGTAGTTCACATTAGAACGTTACAGAAGTTGATGGGGACACCTGTCATTTTTGGGTGTCATGTTAATTTAATGTGCACATGGGTGATTCCATGGTGGGTGATTCTGCAAAATGCATATTTAAATTAATGAAGGTTTATGAGTTTAGAGTGCAATTGTATTAAATTAAGGTTAGGACAGAGCTCCAAACTATTTAACTATTTTATAGCAGAAGACTACTAGGTATTCAGTACTTTTGTGGATTTTATCTTATTATTTTCTAAGAATTGTGAATGCTTTAGTTGGTGTAGAGTAGGCAGCGGTGGCGTTGGGAAGCGCCGGGCGATGGTGTGTATTCAGATTATCTGGAAAATTTTATCATTTTTTATTGGTGCACGTCTTATCACTAAAGGCGTGGCATCAATATTTATTTAGGCATGCTTACTTATTAAAGCACGTAACAAACATTTATTATTTTGTATGCGCATAGGCGCTTGGTTTAAATATTTCATTATTGGATATTGTATTTGGGCACAACCCGACTTTTGGGACGCCCAAACACTTTACTCTTTATTTGGGCAAAAGCAAACACAAAAGCTAAAAGCATGCGAATTGTAAATTGGGCTATTTTTGAACTTGGATATTAATAAATTTATAAGTGCATGTCTTGTGAAGTGCTCACACAAGGCATGGGGGGAGATTGTACCCAATTTGTCTTTTTGTCTCATGTCATGCAAATCTCTCTTCTTGCTTTATGAGCTTTTATAGATTTCTTTGTTCTTGGGGACCTTTTGGCATTCACTACGCACACATATAGAGTCCAATTTGCGCACCAGTGGTATCTAAGTGAAGTTGAGATCAAGGGCTTACAATCGCTTACCATCTCATGTGAAGGTGAAGCTCCTGGAATGAACGGGCTCTACAGGCAGTCTCGCTATGAACCGTTAATACCAAAGTGTTTCTGGCAGTGAAGAACCCCCTACTGTGCTATTGGATCACAAGGACCTCTTCCAGGAAGTGGAGGACCATCTCCCAAGCTCCTTTGCAAAGTAATCTTGTTGGCAAAGAAGATCTTGATTAAGTTTGAGCTTAAGAAGCTTAAAAAGCTTACGAAAAGCTTAAGCTCCCAAAAACTCAACATCGATGGCGGTAGCATGTACTCACTAGTGACAAATTTGGTGTCAACATACTGCCGTCGTGCACGCTGGCTTCACGATTTACTAAGATTTTTATTAAAAATCTTAAAGCTAAGCTTTACTAAAGCTTAAAGAGTTTCAATCTTAAATCTTCTCCATAGCAACTGTTCACACCGAATCAATCCGAAACCCATTTCACAACTCCAATAAGCCTCTATTTCTAGTTGCACTTTGAGAGAGTTGATTTCCAGAAAGCAAGCTGTCACACGTAGTCTATTTCTCGCTTGGAAGAAGACCGTCATCAATTTCCATACCCGTGAAAGAAGCAAGATTTTAAAAAAAGCTATTTTTAAAAAAAGCTAGCCTTATAAACCCAAATTTGAGCTACGCTCATCCTCCTAACAAGATTTCGAGTGTGTGAGGTTGTTTGAGATTTTGACTGATGTCCAATCAAAACATGGAAGATTTTATGGCCAAAGATGATTTACCGGAACCAACCATGGATAAAAAATTGGACCTAACTATGATGCAACTTCAAGAAGAGTAAAGAGCATGTCAAAATTTCCAAGCACGACTAGCTACACTTCAACGATCCCCTGTTGATCAAGATGGAGCGCAACATGAAGACGTTGATATACGATTGACTCAACACTTGAAGCACTGTCTCTAAGGAAAGAAGCTAAGATAAGTAAAATAAATTTCAAATTCCATACTTTTAATGGGCAACGTGATGAAAATTTGTTCTCACTTTCATCAGTCAGTTTGATGATTATTTCCATAAAGAGCAGTATGCTAAAAAAGATAAACTCAAATGCATCACTAACCATTTAGCAAACAGAGCATCATTATGGTGGATTGTTGTCCGCAAGAGTATTGATTGTTCCACTACTTGGAAGGCTTTTCAAAAGAAATTTTTGCAGAATTTTCTTCCACCTCAATTCCATGAAAAAATAATCAAACAATGGGATCTTCTACAGCAAAGAGATTGTAAATCCATACCACAATACACTAAGCGTTTCTGGAGTTCCTTCAACTTTGAATGCTTGAAGACATTCCTAAGGCAATCCACAAGCGCAAGTATATGTTTGGTTTGCTTGGTTGAAAGCAAACATGTTCAAGTGAAAGACTTTGGAGGATGCAATTTCTTTAGCGTATGATGCTAAAGACAAAATTCGTGGACGAGAAAAGCGACCACAATAATTTTCAACTAATGGTAACTTTGGTACAAAGCAATTCAATTCTAACTTTCGAAGATTTAATCAAAATCGCTTTGTTCCTTCTTCTTTCTGTAAACTCTAGACTCGACCCCTTGCTTTACCATTAAACACAAACTCAAATCCTAAGCCATCTCTCCAAACCAAATCCCAGAATATCCAAATTTCCAACCCCTACCAATAATGCTTCCAAAGAAAAGCCTATAGTTTGCTACAATTGTCAACAACCTGGACACTTAGCAGTGAATTGTCAATCCAAGAAGCCAACTTTTCAACTTGGGAGCCACTGAAGACGAAGACTATGAAGATATGCTAGACTTCACTGAAGATGATGATGATATCGGCGATGCTTCAGATACTTTACCATGTGTGCCAAATCCTCATTCATCATTAACGATGAAATGTCTTGTGCGTGGTTAAGAAAAGATTGTTTTGCATAATGATGGAAGCACACATGATTTTATTTCTGGAAAGTTAGTAAAAGAATTGAATTTACCTACTATTCCAACTCATTATCGCATAAAGGCTCCATTCTTAGGCACTAGATACAACGGTACACAAGAAATTCATGATTTAGAAATTAAAATTGGCGATTATATTGAGCGCAAAAATTTCTTGGCTGTGTCTTTGCAAGCTAGTGACATTATTTTAGGAATTCCTTGGCATCACAAATATAATCTTGATATAGATTATTCCACACATTCCATGAAAATTCATTTTAACAGAAAACAAATCACTTGGTCCTTGTCATTGCCTTGGAGTATCCTTCTTGGCATTATCCTTCAATGCATTAAGGAATGATACTATTTTCTTATCATCATGATGATAGTACGACTCTTGTAACACTCGAAGTTTCGTATGGCCTCATGCAATTCAAAGCATACTACATGATCTCTTCCTCCATGTGAACCCTACCTCTATGGTCCATTTGCTAGCTTGCACGCTACTCCATGTGGCTAAATGTTTTATTTTGAACCTCTCTTCTACTATCCTCATGTTATTCCCATCAACTAGAAATTAACCCAACACATGAAGCCTTTGAAGGTTTGACAACATAGAGGACGATAACCTGCACGACAACATGTGGTGTCCTTACAAGGCCAGTCTACAATGATGCACATATGTTTGGGTAAGTGGATGGATATATGGTGTGTGTGTGCATCACACAAGTGGTACCAAGGCATTATTTGCATCTACCGCTACCAACCATCCTTTCTATAGGTTGGATGTGTTTTTGGAGAGGGACAACAATTTCAAGATATACACTTGTGTTGTTCCAACTTGTGTGTGTACCTTGAGTGCATGTGGAGGGTGAATGCATATGTGGTGATGCATGCGTATGAGGTGGTATGCATGTGAGTATGTTGTGGATATGGGTGCATATGTATGTAGCTTGTGCACTTATTGAACCCACTCCTCCTCTCCCCACTCTCTTCCTCCTTGCACAAGGGGAATTAACGGGTGTAAGGTGGGGTAGGCATGTGTGAAGTATGTTTATGTGTAAGTAGGGTGTGCATATATGTGAGTGTAGTTATGCATGCAAAGTGGGTGGCAAATGAGTGCACCTCAAGTGTCTCTTTTCCTTCCTCCTCCCTCCCCTTGACCCTCTGTTGCTAACAAGGCAGTGCTAGCACGAGTTGACAATAAGTGACAATAAGAGTGCACACACATATCACTTTTTTTCATGTGCTAGCATTAAATCCCTAAGTCCTATCATATGGGCATGTTCCTAGTGCAAGGTGTTTGTGCACATGTGGAAGGATTGTGTGCCAAGGGGGATGTGTGTGTGTATGTATTATGTGTGAGTGTGTAAATGTGTTGTGTGCATGTGGTATGTGTGCTAGGTAGGGTGTTCATAGTGTTAGTATATTTGGTATGAGCGCATATGTGCATGTGAATGTAGCCTATATTTGTGCTAATCATATGTGGGGTGTGAGTTAAGTATGTGTGTGTTTGTGTGTGCACATGGGATGCATTTTTGGATGCACATAGGATGTGTGTGTGAGTTAGTGTGTGTAGGTTTAACGTGTGCATGTGCACTGTGTGAGGTTACAGGAGAGAATTGTGTGTGTGCATGTGGGTATGAGTTGTGTGTATGTGTCTATTTAATATGTGTGCATGTGGTTTTGTGTGTGTGTGACGTGTGTGTTTAGTGTGGAGATGAGGTTAGTGTGTGTGAGTTGTGCGTCTAGTGTGTGAGCGTGCTGGAAACCATAGGGAGGAGGGGGTGATGATCGGTTGCTACGGTGGTGGTGAGAGTGTCGTTGGTGGCAGAGGTACGGGTGCTATTTCCCGTGGTTTGTGCGGCCCAAAGTGGGGCAAAGGTGGTGCTATAGCAGTGCCAAGTAGAGAGGGGCTGCGTTAGCAATCGAAAGGAAGCCAAGCGACACTATGGGTAGGGAAGGTGGCAGTAGATGATGGGGGGCCACGCAAGGCAGCCGGCCGTGTTGGAGAGGAGGACATCAAGGTAGTGAAGGCATGGCAAGGGGGAGGAGAGGCACCCGCAAAGCAACAGGCAAGCAGGCCGCTCAGAGGCGACGAGGAACTCTAGCGTGGACCTGGTGGCCAAGTGAGGGGGCACTCGACTTGCGGTAGCTCTGGCAGCATGAATTACTAAAGGGGAAAAGGGCATTAAAGTGGTGGTGTTTTGCAGGACCTGGTGGCCAAAAGTCGTGGCCATGTCGTCCTCTCCTTACTCTTCTTCTTCTTTTTCTTTTCCTTCTCCACTTCTTAGCTAACCCTAATCCCCCTTGTCTTAAATTTTTTTCAAGGAAAAATGAAATTCGATTAATTTTTTAAATATTCTTTTTCTCCTTGTTCTCTTTTTCTTCTTTTTCTCTTTCTTTTCTTTTCCTTCTTGTTCTCCTTCCTTTGAAAAGATAAAATTTAACTATTTTTTAAGGAATTCTTAATTAACTTTTTAAATATCCTATTTATGCATATGCTTTTCCACTACAAGAGGGAATGGGAGCATAGCGATAGCTATTTGCAATGCAAAATAGTGACGTCGCTTGTTAGGAACTAAAACAAGCCTAACATTGGCTCTAAGAGGCATTAGCCAGGGGCCTTTACTAAACACCTAAAACTACCCTACATGGCCTCGTGGCCAAGAGTGTGTATGAACTTTGCGTTTTTTCGATTTTGTAGTCCAACGAATAATTCTTTTCCCACTCCTTAGAGGGAGTCCCTAAACATGCTAGTGTTATATACCATGTAGCATACACATAGGAAGTAACCCTCGGTTGATCACTGCAACTCCACTATGGCTCTCCTACACCTCGGGGATTGACCCTAAGATGTGCCACAAATATAAAACACATTTAAAAAACAAAGTCCACTCTTTCAATTAAACAATCTAGGAGATTATATATAAACCTCACCAAATAACCCCCAAGGAATCGAATATCTAACCCTACGGCTTGGGATACCTCACATTCTCAACGACGGTCATCACTCATACAAACATGTGCTATGCATTGAGAATATGATATCATATGGTGCATCAACTCAAGTGTAAATATGACCATTGCTTAGACAAATTTATCCATTGAAAATCAGCAACATGAAAGTGCGAAGACAATGTTTTTTACGATTTTCTTTTCTTATAATAGCGCTTTATTGCTTAGGGCTAGCAGCAAGCTTCCTTATGCTACTAGTCTCTTTTTTAATTGTTAAAAATCGCAAACTCTAAATGATATGCAACATGAAACATCAGATTTAACACACTTTATCCACTCAACAGCCCCCTACTCCCTACCGTTTAAAATTTCGCATGTATTGATAGGTGTATGCATGGTTTTTTATGTATTTTTCTTTATTGAAAGTGATTAAAAATCACTCTAACAAAAAGTAAGGACTGAACTAAGGCTAAACCTCATGTTTTAGCTCTATCATATATCCACAAACATTAATCTCATGTCTCTTTCCACTCCCTCATCATCATTTGACAAAAAAAATCCATGTCAACCCATCCCCCTTTCTTTTACACATTGATACATGAGAACAACCACAAGAGGAGAGAGGAGAGAAAAATACTAAAATCAAATATTGTTGTACAATGCATCAATTTCAACACCATTTGTTCCATTGGATAGTGAGGAATCAAAGCATCTTACTGCCAAGAGTATTCTATGTATGATACTAATCCCAAAATTGACATTTTTAAATGATTTTTGGGGGTGCAAAAAAAAACTGCACTCGCTTCCCTCCATGTTTTGATAAGTCATGGCTTTTCATTCATAAAGCTTGTTTAAGCTTTAAGCTTTTGGTTTCAAAAAACCAATTCACTAATTCGTGTTCACACACTACAAATATGCTAAAAGGGCTGTAGATCCATTCTTTCCTAAACGTACAATTTTGTATGTTCCATCCCACTTGGGTTCTAATACTCATGAAGAGCATCATAATACAGCACTAACTGACCTTTCACAAATGTATATTTCTAAGCACAAAGGTCATAAAGGTCTTTCATTCTCTTCTTCCCTACTTCTTGATGTAATAAAGCCTACAACCGAATCTCATGAAGATGTGCGAAAGAAGTATATCTTTCCTATAATGCTTCCGCCTCTCCCAACAAATGATTAAGAGCAAATCATACCGCAGAAAGCTCTATTTCCAATGGCAAAATGCACTCTTTCCCATACACTAGCTTGAATGGGAGAATATTTCCACCAGTTGTTTATTTGTACTCTCAACTTGACCTTTGGCTTGAGGATTATACGAAGTAGTCTTGTTGCGCTTAATCTTCAAAGCTTCTGTCAAGGCTTTGATAACCTTATTCAAGAAGTGTGTTCCTTGATCAGACACTATCTCCTTGGGTGGACCAAAATGGCAAACAATTTGCTCCATAATGAAACTTGCCGTATCCTTAACATTATTCGTCATCGTTGCCCGATCTTCAGACAACTTTGTAAAGTAGTTTTTTGCTACAATAATATACCGCTTTTGTGTAGTCGATGAAGGGTACATTGGTCCCATAAAATCAATACCCCATTTTTCAAAGGGTAATATAACCAAAATAGGGTTTAGAGGTATGATTCTCCCTCACATCATGTCTTTGGTGGCAGACATCGTAGTGCTTAACATAACTGAAAGCATCTTGGAAAATTGATGGTCACCAATAGCCACCACAGAGAGCTATTTGGGCGGCAGTAAAATGTCTCCCACATGCTGAATCATGGCACTCCTCAAGAAGGAATGGTACCTCATCAAGTACTACACAATGATGATATATGTAATCTACTCCTCTCCAATACTAAATACTCGCTATAATCAAAAAGCCTAATGCTTGATGCTTAATATTTCTCTTTTCAAACTTCCATAAAGCAGCTTCAAATCCTCCTGTAAATAGATAGTGCATTATAGTGGCGTACCAGGGAAGAGATGAAAGCTATATCAATCTTGAATAAACCTTCAATGTCACTTCCTTCAGCCAAAATTTCCTTTGGCTCCCCAAAATCCACAAGACATTTCATAATACCATGTAGCTTTGGTGGCTTACTCCTAATCCCATAATCGAACTCTTGCAAAGTGATTAACCACTTTGCTAAACAGTCAGGCGGTTGTAACTTGTTCAACAACAATCTGAGGCCTTCTGTCTTTGTGAAGAATATCACCTTCTCATAGAGAATATAGTGCCAAAATTTCTTCCTTGCAAAGACTATTCCAAGGCACAATTTCTCCATATAAGTATAATTAACTTCAAATATCCCCAACTTCCTACTTGCAAAGGCTATTAGATAATATTATTTCTCCTCCCAAATTTGGACTAACAGTAGCCGATACTATGCATTGCGGTGGCTACTGAAAATATATAGAAAACTTCACTTCTTCTAGTCCTTTTAAGAATGAAACTTTCACTAGTTTCTACTTCACATCTTCAATGGACACTTGGCAAGCTTCATTCCACTCAAACAGATAGTTAAAGAATAACAAGTTTGTCAATGGCAATGCTCTTTCTGCCAATGCATTGATAAATCTCTTATAATATTCCACTAATGATAGAAAGTTGTGTGCCTCTTTTGGAGTCTGTGGCGGGCTCATAGTGACTATAACCTTTATCTTTTCCAGGTTAGTCGCAATACCAGTTGGACTAAACACATGGCCTAATAACAATCCATAGGGCAACCAAAGGTGCACTTTGTAGGATTAAGAGCAATGTAGAACCTTCTACAACACTCAAAACATTCCCTTGGAATAATCTGTTGCCTTTCCCTTATGGTGGCTTCCGCCAGATCATCAATCAAGACTTTTAATTCCTCCATGGAGATATCACCAAAAGTCTTATTAGCTATATGTTGCCAAGAACCACGCGCATTGCATAACCCCAAAGGCCATCACATGATACACAAAAGTACCGAAGATAGTGATAAACATCGTTTTCATCTTATCGTCCTCTACAATAGCCATTTGGTTGTATCCAACAAAGCAAACGATAAACGAATAGATTTTCCTACCTACTAACTAATCTAAAATCTAATCAATAAATGGTAATGGATACTAATCCTTAACCATCTTCTTATTAAGCTCTCTAAAGTCTATGCAAAGTTAAATAATCTTATTGTTCTTCTTCTTCCAGATAACAACCAGTGAACACCGTTCTATGTGTTGAACTAGAAATATTAGGCCATCTTTTTTGTAGTTTTTTCAATTCTTCAAATAGGTCGTCCCTTAGTTCAAAAGGCATATGCCTTACTTTCTGTCACACACGGTGACAACCTTCCTTTAGAGCAATTGTATGAATAGCCAAGCTAGGAGGAATGCCTCTCAACTCATTACAACTCTAAGCAAAGATGTCAAGAATTCATGAATCAAGGACACATAGTCCTTCCTTTATTCCAAATTGAGCATGGACCCTAATTTGATTGGCTGTGAATCATTCATCGTACCAAGGGATCTAGCTTAATTATATCCTCATCTCTTATCCTCTCCTAAGCCTCTATTAGCTCATTCAAGGTTACTTGGTAGATATCCTCTGTAGTGGATCCCTCATTGGATTCCTCACTTGATGACGTCTCACTAGTAGATGGAGCATCTAATGTACCTAACTTTGATGAGGACAAAGGAACTCTCTCACTTTGAGGAGATTCATGATAGGCATCTTCTAACCCCAACCTCTCCATCAATTTCTAACTCATAATGTTGACAAAGAATCTTGTGTCCACAATAGCGTGGTCCACTAATATTTCATCAACATATATTACTGGACAATGCTTTTATGCATGTTCAGACTAATCATCACTTACTCACACTATTTCCTCCCAAGGGCTCAACGATATACTCAATGCAAAAAATCTTCTTAAACTCTTTACACACTCTTGGAGACAACTTAATTAACTTTAGGAGATTTACATCTGGCTTAACTTTGCAAAGAGAACTTGCTAATCAAAATCATGATAGCTAGCAAGTGCTCGCTTTTTTTGCCAGACCATTATCTCCTTTGGTCTTTGAACTAGCTAATTTGGTGCCTATTCTTGGCTTTTTCCCTCCTCTTTGACAACTCCTTATCCTTCTTGGGGTCAGTTTTACCATCTACAGCTTTGAGAGGTCCACCTTCCATGTCAAATTTAAGGACTTGTATCCCCTTATCAACTTTCTTAGGGTTTCCCTCGATAGGTTTTACCTTCTCTTTGTCGCCTTCTTTACTCTTTTTCCCTCTCATAATAACTCGTATTTAGAAGCTTCAGTGCCATTAACACAAACAGCCTCTATAAGGCTAACTCCACTACCACTAGGCAGCTCCTGTATCATAGCTTTCCCTCTTTGCAATATTTGTTTTAGTTCCTCTTCTTGCTGAGATTATTTCCTTGCACTCGATGATTAATCAGACCTGTATGTTTACTTCCTTACTGGAGAGAACTAATCTTGCTCAACAAGTGCTAGCTAAGTCGCTGGACTTCCCACATATGTCACATTTAACATTTGAACAATGTTTAGGAAAATGTTGGCCACTACACCACTAACAGCTGAATCTTGAGGGGCCAACCTCTTCGCGGCATCTACATCCTATCAAATTGTGGTACTTCTTAAGGAAATTGACATCAATGGCTATTTTCCTGTATTGTTTGGTAATCATATCAGTGTAGTGCTTAATTATATCCTTAACTTTACCAAGGATAGCCAGGTTTCTTTCTTTTTTCCTTCTCTCACTTGCACCATAACACACCATTAATTGTAAATAAAATCCATTGACTGTTGTACACACCCAATTAACAGAATACACCTCATAAAATTATAATTAAAACGAATCCCACGTTAATTCTAAAAGGAACGCCGCCGTTGCACATGCACCTTTGCAACATAACTCATGTAATTTGTAAACTAAACTCCATTCACAAGTGCACACACACACGCATTACAGACACATTAAATTGTAATTAAAATAAACCTCAACTTGAAGTCACACATGCATGCACTCAAGTGCCACACATCATTTAATTATAATAATAAATTGCATCAGTAGAGACCAAGTCAAGTCAAGTCGTGTCAAGTCTAAGAGGGGTTGGGCTACGTTTCTGACTCACCATGCATTAACGGATTAACTTAACAATGAATTGTGTTTAATGGATTATCTAATAAAAAATGAGTCGCTAGTTTCACCCACCCACTTCATTGCACTGTAGGACGCTGAACTTTACGTGGGATTTGGGATTATTAATCTAACATTGATCCATATAGTGTTTATTCTATTTTTAGTCATAATATTTGGTTTACTCATGATTTTTTGAGATAATATTTGGTTTACTCATGATTTTTTGAGTCCATGTCTGGGCTACGGTGTGTGTGCCATTTTTGTTTTATTTTGCGTGCTTGATATAGGGTCTCGGGTGCATGTTTATTGCATAGCATGAAGCTTTTGGTCACATATGTCCGTAGGTCATGTCGAATTTTTTTGTAGGATCTGGTTTGTTTGGGGTGGTTTGGTCTAGTCAGTCTGGTCCTCAGTCTATTTCCTATCGATAGTCTCAGTGGAGGTTTTGTTTGTGGGTTTTGCAGGCTTTCTCTTTGTCTTTCTGGTTTTTTATGTGTGGGTTTTTTGCTATAGTCTGAATGGCACCTACTTCTACCCCTCCGATTGTGGTACAACATGTTCCCCTCGCAGTCTATGATTATTCCCTCCTTTTAGAGACAAATTGCATCGGATGTGTAGGCCTTCGCCCATTTGTTGCCTGCACATTTCCATCTATGGATGAGAAACTTTCTTACTCCTTCTTGGCTTCTTACAAAAACCAGTTTGGTTTGGTTTATAATCGCACCTTCTGTTGATCTATAGCTAATATCAGTGAAGCAATGTGCTTGCCCATTTTTGCTTCATTTGTGCCCAGTGGTAACCAGTTACGCACTGCTAAAGAGATTGTTACACTGATGAGGAAGGAAACTTCTACCCCCAAGTCATTAATAGTTTAAGGGTATCTGTTGCCAATATCTCTTCTCCCATATGGAAGCAGCTATGCCAATTCCTCCAGGATCGATTTATGTCAAGAAAGTTTGTATCCAAGTATCTGCCCAAAGTAACATTCACAGCTTCTGTGAAGATTAAAACATTTCCAGCGAGTACGAAAGGGTTAAAACAGTAATGTCTCCTATGGTGCCTTATTACAGAGAATCCTCAATTTTGCGCCTCCTCCTGGTGGTGTTCTAATGCCCGATCCTGCTCCTTTACCAATGTAGCCTACATCTTCAGTTCCTTCTCCTCGGCCTATGCAACCTAATTCAGAAGATGAAGAGTCCCCTGTTGTGTTTTCTCGCAAGAAATGCCTTCGCACAAAGGGTCCTTCCAATCCTCCTGTACTAGATTCCCTGGTACAAACATCTACTCCTGTTATTTCTGGCAGTGCCCTTCCGTCATTCCTCTCCTGTACCAAACTATTTGCAGCCCAAAAGGAAGGATAGTTAGATTTGCAAATTCCTTCATCTTTACAAACCATATTATCTGGACCTATGCTTCCACAGATGGTTTCAAATGTCCAGTCTACTATGGAAACCTCCCTCACTTCTTGTCTTCAGACATTGTACACAAGTGTTTACATTGCCATACAAGACAAGGTGGATTCCTTAACCAGTCAGTTGAGTAAGGCATTGGAGGATTTGTCTTCCAAAAGGGCTACACTCAGTGATATCCATAACCAAATGACTACTACCACAACCTTAATGGATTCATAGAAGGTAATTGTTCAAGAGTTGGAATCTAAGATTGCTAAATTGGATGAGGAGAATGCATCTTTGATGATTGAGAAAAATTCTGCCCTTGAGGAAATGGTCACTTTGGCTAGTAAACTTGCTACTAGTGAGGAACAGTTGCAGCACTCTCAGGAAACTATAGAGTCCCAAAAGACACTTATTGAAGAACTTAACCAAAGAGTGGCTGCTCTTTCTATTTCTCCTCCTGCTCCTGTATCTTCTACTTTGACTTCCAAAGAGGAGCTTGATCAGTTGCAACAAAAAGCTAAACTATGTGATGGATTCTCAACTAAGGTTGAACACCTTCAGTAGCATATGGATTGCATGCAGAATGATTTTTCAGTTATAATGAATTGGTGTCACCTCCTCCTTCCTTTTGGGTGCAATATAACCAACAGAGATTTGCTTTAGATATATCCTTAAGCAATGTGGATTTGGAGCCTCCAGAGGATGGATGGTTAAGTCTCTGGCCTGCGGATCTCTTGAGAGTTTTTTTAAATCGCTTTGTGGATGAATTAATTTCCCATGAGGTCTAGTTACTATCTTTCATGTATCTTACAGGCCATTTGCAAATCTCTGATGAAGAAGATTTGAATGTTTATGTGAGAGTTGTCATCTTATAGGCAATGATGTATGTGCACTCAGTTGAGCTTCTGCTAGCAGAGAGTTTGCGAACCTACATTTTGGTGTAAGGGACATGCTTGGCATCCACCTTTGGAAGATGTTTCTTTGGAGCTTCGTCGACTCAGAAATGGTTTTCATAAATTTGATATCTAGCCTCTAGAATCTCAGTTATTGAGCTTTATTGCTGATCACCCATTATTTACTGAGTCATTTTTTCAAGACCTTAATTTTCATTGTTCTATTTATCCCTTAGATCCTGCAGATCTTCTTTCTTATTCCCTCATGTCTTATCGTTTCCCTCTTTATGTTTCTCTTCTTTCATCTAGTCCTGACACCATTCCTCTCTTGTCCTTTACCCCTTCAGGATTTCCTATATTCTTATTTTTACTACATGTCCTTTCATTGCTGATCCTACATTATCTCCTACTCCTTCTGAACCTCCACCTACCGTTCCTCTTATTCCTTCTGTTTTTCCAGTAGAATCCATTCATAAATTTTTTATGTATTCTCCATCTTTTCCACCGTCTTTATCCATTCATTTACCTTCCTTTTATGATCTATCCTATCCTCCATTACAATGTTCCCCTTTTATTCGATTGCCCTCTCCATCCGATTACATTAATCTTCCTCTTCAGATAGTGTTGGATACCTAGGGTATGATAGTGACATACTTTGTCAACGACAATGGACACTACATGAATCTGTGAGGACAGGACCAACCTTTTATTCCAAGGTCATGGGATACCTCTGCAGCATGTTCGAACTCTTACCTCCATTTTACTAGAGTACATGTTACTTCTAGGAATACCACTATTCGCATTGTAGATCATTTTTGCTGGTATCTTGCTTTCATGCATCAGCAATCCACCCTGAAAACTCAGAAAAGTATCCCACAGTTGTTGTTGATTAATCCAAATGAGGATGTAGCTGTTGCTCACATGGATGTTCTGTATTACTTTGCACAAACCTTCCCTACCAGGTTCATAATTTTATTGGAAAGGATGTGTTGTCTACAGTTCCTCCAAAATGTACCTTAGTACTTTGTAGATGAGAACAAAGCCTTAGATGGTCTTAAATTTAGTATGCAATTTAAGAAGAAATACCTTCATCCTACTTATAGTAGGAGGGTTTTCATGATTGTATCCTCTCTTTCTTAATGGAAACTTCTTCTTTCTCTCCAATTTTTTGGGGATTTGTGCCATTCAGACTATATTTGTATATGGGTATTTTTTGTATTGGGTTTTGTCTGTTTTTTATATTGTGAGGAGCTGATGAATATGAAGCTGTGAAGATTGCTGATGATGGTTATGACATGGTTGCAGTGAGAATTTGGATGTTAAACTCTTATGTCCTTTAATAGTTTGAGTTATTTTGGTTTTATGGTATTGGAATGGTTTTTGGTGTTATTGGTTTGCCTTTCATAAGTGTTTTAGATACAGATTCTATGAAGCTGATATGTTGGGGTCATGATAGTAGTTGGTGATTTGAGATGGATTGAAGATTCTTTTTAGCAGATATTAAAGCTTTTATTCATTTTTTGTCTGAGATTGCGAGGACGCTTCCTTTCTAAGTGTGGGGATACGTTGAGTGCTGAAATGATATGTTTTTTGGGCTGATTTTTTGTTGTTTTTGCTGCTGAATGGTTGTTTTTGGTGATGGATTGTTTGAATTTGAAGATGTTTTGAAGTGTTTGGAATGGTTTGAGTATGTTTGAAGGGTTTATGATGGTTTTTGATGAGGATATGTTGTTGTGTAGGGTTGTGTAATTTTTTCTATTTGGTTATGTAAGGTCTGATTTTCTTCTGTTTTGGTAGTTGAGATGGTTGAATGAATGTTTTGAGAGATGGTTGAAGTTGTGTTAAAATGTTTATGAAAGATTGAATTGGTTTTGGTTTGGTTTTTATAGTTTTTATGGTCTCTCTTGATCTTCTGTGGTAAGGTTTTGTTGTTCTATTGTTCTGTCTTTCTATTGCTCCTGTGGTCTATTCTGTTTGTTTCTGTTGAGTGTTATGTTGGATGTATGGATGTTTTGGGAAGTGTTTTTGTTTTAGGAAAGGATGAATGGAATATCTATTCAAGATAATTGAAGTGAAGAAGTAGCTACTGAAGATTTACAGAAGGTTACAGAAGAACAGTGATAGAAGCCAGATCTCACAGGACACTATGATGTCTCTGGTGACTCTTCACATTTGACATACCTTTTGGGAGGTGTATCCATGACCAAGAGAGGAAAATTTTGTGCCATACTTGAGTATTGTAGTGAGTCTATGATGTATTATTGAGAGAGCAAGAGTATGTGAGAGAAAGAAGTGAGAGAAACTTAGCTCTATGTCTAAAAACAATGTATCTACTATGAGAGATAGAGAGAGAACTATGAAGACAATGAAAATGAATACTATGTGATTATTTTCATTCAAAAATGGTGTATGTTTTTGTGTTCATTGTTCTATTGATGGATTCTGTGAAGAAATGGAAGATTATGGTTAATTCTATCAAATCCGTGAGAGATATCTACTATGATGCTGCATGAAGATTTGTTCTTTTCCTTGTTGTGGTTCTCTAAAGAATGAAACAAAAGCTTGTTGATGTTACAAGATAGATTTTCTTGTAGTAGAAACCCCTTTTTCTTGGTGTCTTTCTTGCGGCTCCATGTTCTCCCTAGGGTTTAGTTGGCTAAAGCCTCTCGAATAGTAAAACAACTAAAGAAAGGATTGCCCATCTATCTAATTAAACTCAACAAGGCCAAGAAGGATAGTGAAGCTAAGGATCAACCATCTTGGTTAAAAGAATATACATATGTTTTTCTAAAAGACCTGACACAACTTCCACCATCAAGGGAAGTAGATCATGAAACTCAACTCATTCCAAGCAGTGCCCTTGTCGCCAAATGGCCCTACCTGAATGTAAATTCCTGAAGCCATTGAGCTAAAAGAACAACTCAAGCAGCTATTAGATCGGGGATACATTATGTCAAGTAATTCAGCATGGAGCCCTAGTACTATTTCAGACAAAGAAAGACAAAACACTCCGCCTTTATATTGATTACCGTGGATTAAACTAGGTGATAGTGAAAAACAAATATCCAATTCCTAAGATAGATGAGTTGCTTGACCAACTCTAGGGGGCAAAGGTATTTTCAAAGATTGATCTTAGATCAAGATATTTTCAAATAAGAATTAGGAAGGAAGAGGAGGCAACTCGATTGAGCATGGAGCTAAGCTCACTACACTCGGAGATAGATAGCGTGTCAACTATGTCAGAGGTAGCCATTAGTGCTCGGCTTGGAACGCTTGAAATAGTAAGCAGTGTATGGGTCTTGGTGGTTTGCCTCTACATTTTGGTTCTGTTGCCGGGACCAACGGATTCAAGCTTGAGCTCTTGCACACTTTGAATCGAGCATTGAAGTATGATTTTCCCAAAATCGGTGCTTGAGGTAGATAGGTAGGAAGCGAGGGAGTTTGAAGAGGTATTTGATCTCCTTAGCAAGTAAGTTTTTGGTTTTTTGGATTTTGAAAAGTATGTTAGAGTAGTGTACGTATTTGCTTTTGCGATTTGGATGCATTAGAGTAGGAAAAAACAAATGAAAAAAAGAAAAACAGGCATTAGGGTTTCCACTATCATAATAGGGCAAGAGGGTTTGATTTGTTTTTCGATTTTTATTTTGGAGTTTATTTACTATTCCAAGTATACATAATCCTTCATTAGGGTCTATTCTTACATTCTAGAAGTTTGTGCGACCCCTCATGACCAAAATCGTTAGAATCGAGTGATCTTCGTCATCCCTGGAAACTCATCCGTAGGAATTGTATACTGTTATCAGAGTCCGATTCCCAGAATCCAGACTTGGACAGTCTGATTCCCATAATCGCATGGTTCGATTTTCAGAATCGGACCAACCCATCCTATCCAATCGGACATACAATGTCCAATTTTGAAAATCGGACACCTAATAATCAAATGTCCAATTCCAAGAATCAAACTCCCAGAATCGGATGCACGAAAATCGGACACACAAAAAGTGAACACAAAAATCAGACCATCTAGAATCAAACACTCCAAATCGGACACTTGTCAAATCGAACGTCCAATTCCCAGAATCGGACACACAAAAATCTAACACACAAAAAACAAACCAATCCATAATCGAACCACTTGGACTCAGACCATTGGACTTGAACCGTCAGATCAGCAGATCAGACCAACTGTCCAGAATCACATGTTTGATTTTGATAATTGGACTCCTTAGAATCGGACCTTTGAGAATCGGATAGAGAACTATCAAAATTGGATAGGTGATTAGAATACAAATTTGAAACATCTAACCCATGAGAACTGACCTAGAGACTATATAGAGCCGAAAGCACATCATAGATCTATCATTGGGCTGAAATCTAGAGCAAGTAGTTCAAAACTTGGCTATGAATAGTCCTTCAAATCACGCATGGTATTTCGCGTAGTGGCCTTGCGGGTTGGGGGAGACAACCTCCCTCGAACCCCCAAAGAGGGGGCTCTACCCCCTCTGCACCTCCCCCAAGTAGGTTGGAGAGAAAACACGCGCTCTGAGAGGTCCTCTAGATTAAATCCTAGTGTAATAATGGCTCTACACAAGCATAAATTCTCACTTGCTAACAACCAAAAGCCCATACCTGAACAAAGACAAACAGAGACCCTAGAATCTCAATTGGTCAATATGGTCAACAAGGGCAAAAAGGCCACACCACAAAAACATGTATATGTTGCATCTGGACTGTATCTAGTCAAAGCGAAACATAACAACATCAAGCTACAACTGTGAGGATGACTAGACATGACAGTCTTGATGATAGATTCTCCTTGAATGGCACTGCACAAAAAACCCAAGACATTAGTAGGGAATCCACATCTGGTTGTGCAGTTGAGGAATCAAGGGCATGTATCAGAAGGCTTGAATTTATAAGCCAAGACCTGGAGGATGAAGACATAGTACCACCTGCTTATCTTGGGGTCAAACTCATCACAAAAAAAGAGCATAGTGTCGATGCTCTCATCAATGAAGTACCATATTTTAATATCTCAACCTATGAAGCATGGACCCTACTAGGCCAACCAGAGCTCACACTGACTAATGCAACTCTTAGTCCTTACGAGGGACACCCACAAGCACTTATAGAGAAGTGCAAATTCCTTGTAACTATTGAAACTCAAAGCTTGCCTATCCTATTCCATGTTCCTCCAAATAGTGCTACTATGGAAAGGAAACCCTCCTAGGAAGACCTTTCAAAAGGGTGACAAAGTGTGAGGCTGATTATGTAGCATAGAGGATATACTTGACACTACTGGGTGTGAGGATAATCACAACCTTTAGCAAGCGTGATCTCATCAAACCTCGAGGAAAAGACAAGGAACATTCTAACGTACAAAGCGATCCTAATAACAAGAGCAAGGACTTGTTGAAAGAGTTGATACAAGTGCATCTCGAACAGAGAGAACTAGTGAGTGAGGCCATGCTTGAAACAAGAAGGTGAGGAGACAATGCCAAGGACAGGCTTTGGATTTACAAATATTGTAGAAGACCACAAAAGAATCCCAAGCCTTATAGACAAAGGTATCGATGAAGAGCCAATACAACACCATGATGGATATCCAATGCATTGCTACGTGTGCAAGGGTATTAAATAAGTAACCGATGGATTTGGGTACCAAAACCCCTTGCTAAATCACCTTTGGTAGTAGAAGACTAGGTCATATCAAAAGCAAAGAAGCACAGGAGGAAATCTAAATGAATATCCAAGTCTTGGGTCAACAACATTGGAATGATTGTGCCCCTCATGATTGAAATCAAGAAACCAAACGTGACTGCTCAAAAGGTAGATCCTCAACAGCCTAGCATGCTTAGCAAGTAGATATCAGATGTAACTGTCAGGTTTGCACAAAGACCACTAGTGCCCAAGGAGCCTTTGACTTCCCAAGAGAATTATGAGCACCACACGTGCAATGTTGCTCATGATAAGGATGATTGCTCAATAAAGAAAATGGAAAATTTGTCAAACAACAACGAGCAAATCTTCCAGCCAGTGCCAAGTCCACCTAGGAGTCCCAAATCTCCTACACCCTCTTTCCCTAAACAGACATAGGAAGCACAACAGCAATTGTCAAGTGTGGCTACTCAATCCCAATCTCTATATCCATTTGAGCTTCCAAATGTCCAAGATGTGGGACATGACAACACCCCTAATTCTCAACATAGGGATATGACTGTGCAATCCATCGTGGCTAGCTCAAATTGATGCTCAATCTACACAAGTGAATGCTCAAAGACCAACAAAAGACACGACCACTTCCGATCTACTACCTAAGGATTTGACACCGCAATCCACCAATAGTAGCCAGTCCATTGAACTATTTGCTACTACTTCCAATCAGGAATCACACCAGTCACAGCCTTTGTCCGTGACGATGCCCCTTGCGGAATGTGTTCTTAACAATTCACATTTAGAAGAGATGTCACAACCAACATCCTTGACACCTCCAGCAGTTCTAAAGCACCTAAAGCCTAGAGTTGAGGAGAAATCTCTTGAATATTTAGCCAAGGAGATGGCACATCTCACTAATGAACCAAAGATGAAGTGCATGATGAAGCTTGGTCACAAGCTGACAGCCATCACATGTGCACACGTCCATGTGGACATCAGAAGGCCAACACTAGAGCACACAAAGCTCATATCAGAACCCCTAACTTGGGAGGAGCAACAACATATTTGCTCATGCTATGTAGCTATTGCTAAAGAAGTCATAAAGGACATCCCAAAGGGCACAACTAGAGAATTGTGCTTGATGCCCTCACTCTATATACTGCTAAATGTGAGACAAACAAGGAAAAGCTCGAAGCAATCAAACGAAAAGGAAAAGGACAAGGAAACTTTGTGTAGAAATGGTACTCCAACTAGAGTTTGGCAGCCAAAATTGGCCACCAGCTATTGACACTCATTGAGCAAAGGAAAACCCTTTGGACATCAATACATGATCCCATGTACGTTGTCCCGACCTCATTAAGAGTGTTGGCAATGGTCCATGAGGTCCAGCTTTCTGCCACTGTCCAAAAACATCCCTTGTACGATAAACTCCTTCTAGAAGAAGATCTACACGTGGCTAGCAGGCTGGGAGTAGGGAGCATGATACTTGATGTTAGCATATATGTATTTTGCCTCACTCAAGATCCTGCAATCCTAGATCTCTATGCTTCTCATCAATACAACCCTAACTTCTTCAACTGATTTCGTCCAAGCTTACATGACACGAATCCTAAACTATCTCTTGGTTCTACACTAGAGTCACCCAAACCTCCTGAGCAAGAGGAAAACAGCTCTAAACACAACACCTACACTGATAAGAAGCAATCAAGGCATGTTTCAACAATGGGTAAGGACAAGAGCCTAGAGCAAATGCATCACGACCAGGAGCAATTGCCAATTCAATCATATGAGAGGCTAAATGAAAGAGAATTGGCTAAAGGGCTAGACTCTCCACAAAGAGAGGTAGTTGTACCCTCACAACCTCGCAAGGCTCTTCAGCAAGCCCCAGCTAACCGCGGCTATGTCCCATGAGGACACATTAGAGAAAGAGAATGCTGAAGCCCACCCAACCAAGTATATCAACGACTGACCTAGTTCAGGGTCCCGATTCTTGAAGGGATACACCTTGATTGCCTAAGAAAAAGAGGAGAAAATAAAAAAAACAACAACGGCACTTGCAAGTGGCTGTAGATGCCAAGAAGATTGAGACCAAGAGTGCTGAAGAGATAAGGAATAAAACATCAAGTCCATCGATAAATGAACCCACTGCCATCTCTCCTAATAGCGATGAAACCTCAGACACATGCGTGTGTTCTAATAAGTCGAAGCAACCATTACCATCGACGGTTGCTTCCGACACTCAATTCGCCGACGACAGTAGAACTTGCGATGACCAATCAAGAGTGGATACAACACTGTCACAATAGGTTGAAAAGACTATACCAGTCACATCCGAGGAGAACCATGACAGAATAGTAGAAAAGCCTCATGAGAAACATGAAAACCCCAATGATAAGCAATCCTAGCATTGACCAATCTTTCTCATCTAGGCATGTACCCCCAGCTGTGCTAAAGCCTAAGGAAACTCCCAGAATCTTGCATGAGATAGCAACTGAGCAAGCCTTCATAGAACATAGAAGTGTCATAGAGTGCTTGACCGAGTTGGAGGCTAAAATCAAATTATTTGCACGTGCTTATGTCTTTGCAGACATGGGAACATTCCCTAGGGAGTAGCTTGAGGAATATTTGTCATATCCACTATCGTGGGAAGAGCAAGAATATCTTAATGAGCACTATGACAAGCTCCTATATGAATGCATGCAACTCATCTTTGACGAGGAAGTTGAGGAACTACGCTTAAGTGTGACATTCAAAGAAGTACTTTGCCAACCAAACCTCTTTGAGATAGAGCAACTAAAGTGAAAATAAGAGGGTTGAAGTCAACTTGAAAAATATTGGTTTGAAAACCGTGCTACAATGGCCAAAATTGGAGCCCATATTATGACAATCTCAAAGGAGCAATTGTCCAAATGGTGGTCTCAAAGAGACTCGACCTATGTGACGCCAAATTCCTTTCGAGTATTGACTGAGATTTGGGGTATGGACTTAGCTGGAGCCACACTCCAGTATAATCCTGAGTTCTATAATTGGTTTTTATCCTCACATAGTGACATGGATTTATAAATGTGTATATTAATAAACCATGTGTTTTGTTATCTATAAAAAAGCCAACACATACAAGCAATGATAATCAAGTGTAGGTGATATGCATCAAAGTCAACATGATGGGATTTAGATAAGTGAAGTCTTTTTAAGCTGCACACGTTCATTATGGTTGAAGCATATGACTTGCATGTATTCTCATGAGTTGCCAAGTGAATGTAGGACGACACAGGTCTCTGTACGAAGGCATTCAATGTCCAACTCACCACAAGACCACCAACCCACAAAGAACCATTATGGAGAAAGCAACATAAATACTAAGAACAAAGAGCCATGATGAAAGCCCTGCTTGTGGAAGAGAAAGCCACCCCTACAGAAAGCACACATTGCATTTGAGCATAGCCCAAAGCATAGTCATTGGCTACTCTCCCTTTCTTAGCCAGACTCTACATTCGGGGCAAGATTAAGGTGGCAAGCTCCCATTCACAATGGAAGAGCAAGCAAAGTACAGCTTAATGGTGGAAACAAGGGGTTTTAGCTAGTTTACATTCAAGCTTACCCTAAACCTAAAATAAGCCATCATGGAGGAGTCAACTGTAAAACAATTCCTGAACCAGTGCAGTCTAGAGAAGATTGGGTAGGCTATCAATTTTAGCAAGCGTGCAAAATTTCCAATGAGCTTCGATGCCAAAAGAAATTGTGGCATGGTGATGGTAAGAAGAGGAGAGGAAGCTCTTCAAGTAGAGGTGGAGTGGAGCCTTGCGATGGTGGAGAAGGCCCTAGGTTTAGCTAGTAGCAAGATTGAGAAACGCCCAAGGAGGGATGTGTTGGGGGTGAGCCGTCACCAATCCAAGAGCAAGAGGGAGACAAAGTCCACAAGGAACAACAAGACAACATGGAGAGAGTTACTAATAAAAAGGAGAATGACCAACAATAAAAAGGACAATAAGAGAGCAAGAGGATGATCCACAAGCAAC
Organism: Lygodium microphyllum; assembly: GCF_053477565.2. Taxonomy (NCBI): domain Eukaryota; kingdom Viridiplantae; phylum Streptophyta; class Polypodiopsida; order Schizaeales; family Lygodiaceae; genus Lygodium; species Lygodium microphyllum. The sequence continues at coordinate 98,486,845 of NC_141155.1, forward strand.
AAGGCTAAAAATTTGTCAAGTCAAGCGGAAAGAAAAAATCACACTCTCAAAATCCCCATAAGAAGAACTCGATCCACCTCCAAAGAAAATAGAGAGCTACAAAGGGTGGAGGAGGAATCGAAGAGATTAGAAGAAGAGTGCAAGAAAATGCCAAAAGAGGAGGAAGAACGACTAAGGAAAAAAGGGAGGAGGAGATTCCTCTAATGAAGATGGAATCAAAGATTTAGCCTACAAGCTGGCAAACTGCTACAACATGGACTCCATGCCATGAAACCTAAGCCTAACACTAGCTTAGGAGTAGACGAGAAATGTGCTCCCCTAATCTCAACTAGATGAACCTCAGAGAAACTCTCCTTCCTAGCAGTTTGGGGAGCCAAAATAGCAAATGAAGTTGCCTCAACAGGAGCCACTAGAGATGGTCCATGAAGAAGGGCATGACTCTAAATCTGATCAATGAAAGAAAGAACGAATGCAGGAACCAAGCCCCTTCATGGTGGCCACAATCAATATAGTCAAAAGAGAAAAGGGCTCCATGCCAAGCCATGCATTCCTTGGCAAATCTCTTAGCCCCCCTTGGAATGTAACTACTGTAGAGCATCAAGATTATGTCGAGCGTGCCCCCCTCCCAATGCATCTCCAAAACAAAATAAAACCAAAAAGAAAAAGAGAAAGAAAAGAAGAAGAAGAAAGAGCAAACAAACAAAGACTCACACAAAGAAAAAAGAAAGAAACAATGAGCTTTTCCATGTATATCAGAGTGCCACAAACACTGCATCTAGGGGTCCTTATGTTAGGCATGACTAGTGGCCTTGGTTAGCGAGCTCTGTGCCTAACCCCCTAGCCCTTCCTGTCCCCCTGTACACACTTAGGGAGTTTGTGCTTGCCTATGGTTAGATCTATCTCCCTAAGTGAGACCCATAACACCTCCCCTGTACACAAACTGGGTCCTCAAGTATGGGAAAACACCACAGGCTTCCCTAAGGTTCGACCCAAGTCCCACTTCTACTAACACAGATACCATGCAACATTGCATAGTGAGGTAGATACACCCCTAGGTAGTGCATTTCCTTTTTCTTTTTTCAGGTATACTCAACAATGGTGATCAACCACCACTGACATCGATGGCCCCCACTACTCGATCAAATCTAATCTCGGCCTCCGCAATCTAATCTCAGCGTCAATGAGCTTAATTATCCTACATCGTGTCAACAGAAACACAAATAATGTCTCAAGAAACCTTCGAGTGTATTTCTCCTCAACATCCACAATTTTTCCACCCCATTGAACCCTCGCTTCATCCACACACTGCTATGAGGAACGTAACCAGTAGTCTTCTAACTATATACTATCTAAGTATGCACATGCACTCACATAATATCTGCACCATAATCTATACACAGTTTGGGTCATCAAGTACAGAACAATACTCTTAGCTTTCTTAGAGTTCAACCTGTCTCCCAAACTAATCAAACTACATCTTGTGCACGATAAGAAGACTAGCACTAACTCCTAGGGAGAGACCATATGAGAGGTTTTCAATTGTAGGTATTGAAGACTCTAATGAAAGTACCATTAGCTCTTCATCAACACTCAACTCTAAAATCTTGTCTTTTATCATCATGCAAATCCACCAAAGAATTTTCACGTGCAGAAACCCCAAAAACCAACACGTGCCAGCCATTAGTGCAATTCCCAACAAAGAACAACCCTATCACCAACTCCAACAACCCTACCACTAGCCAACTAGGCCAACAACGTGCCCCCAAGAACCTTCATCCGCATCACCACCAAAACTCCTCCAAGGAAAACCATAGAAATCCCTTCTACCCATGTCTTCGGTGCATGCCAAAGCCTGCTACCTATGACGATGAGTGCCATGGGACTTGCACTCACCTAAGAGGGGGGTAATGTTAACCCTCAGATGAACAAGGTGGAAAATCTGAAAAATCTAAAGCAGAAGATAAGGCCAAGGAAAAAGTAAAACAGAGATGCACCAAGAAAAATATGGAAATACAAGAAGTGCAGAAAGGTCCTAAACCAAGGAGAAAGGCACACAAGAAAAAGTGCAAGTCCATACTTTTGTAAAAGAGTGTAAGGCATACCATGATTTATTTTAAGAGCTCTGAAATCTCACCCATGCAAATTGTAAAGATAGATGGGCGGTAGAAAGGAAGCTAGGAAGATAAGAGGACAATGGGAAAAAGGGCCTAGGCCACAACTGCCCATTTAAAAAAGGGGATAAGGGGATAACCACCCAAAATGGATTTAGGGTTTTGTATATAAAGTTGAAAAGTGAATGAGAAGCTCATTCTTGTGTGTGGCCAAAAGTAGCTCTCTTCTTCTTCTTCTTCTTCTTCTTCTTCTTCTTCTTGATTGCTTGAGCTTGTGCTTAAGAGAGGGAGTGTGAGACTGTGAGGGAGAGAGTGTGTGAGTGTGAGGGACCATGGTGGAGAAGCTCTCCATCTTCTCCTCTCTTCTTCTCTTCTCTTGTCTTGCTCGCAAAAATGGAGCTTGGAGCATGGAGCTTGAGGATCGAGCTCCCTTGAAGCTTGCACTTGGATTGTGGAGCTACTGGAGTGCTCAGGAGAGGAGGCAACTCGATCGGGCATGGAGGTAAGCTCACTACACTTGGAGATAGATAGCGTGTCAGCTATGTGAGAGGTAGCCATTAGTGTTTGGCTTGGAACGCTTGAAACAATAAGCGGTCCCTGGGTCTTGGGGGTTCGCCTCTATAGTGACTTTGAGGGTCGTGAAGGATATCCCTAGTTGTAAGAAGGGTTTTTTACTTGGTCAACATCATGAAGACCATTGTTTCATGAGTGGTTGTGAGATTTGGATGGGTGGATTAGAGTGCAACATCTATTTTTTTCACTACGATGAAGATGAGGATAAGGAACAATTCAATCAAGGAATTGTATTTGCATCTACATGACACATGGGCACCTATAGTCAAGCTAGGCACTAATTCTTCAGTGCATCAAATTTTTGAGTATTGCATGGTTTGTGTGATTTCATAGCATTGATTGCAAACTTGCACCTCTTCCATATCTTGTGTGATTGAGCATGGAGTTCATTTTCAAAGCATGTTTTTGGAGAGGACACATTACATGGAACTAAAAGTTACTATGTCAATGCACACTACAATCTAGGTCCAATCCTACATGCCTTCATCGAAGATGAATATAAAATTAAGGAGCTTCAATAACAACAAAGTTGAGATATGTTCATATTGAGAATCCTCACAATCTTGGTACATTCTACAAAGACTTGGAACAATATGTAAAGGTATCTCACTCATATGCAAAGGTGTTGGTTTGGTGGATAATTCTAGAACTACAAGTGGAGCTTGTCTTGGGTATCAAAGTCATAGGAGTTCAAGAGATCCCAAGGTGACCTCTGAAGGGTCTAGAGGTAGTTGAAAAGATTTTAGGATTGTATGAAGAGACATTCTGAGGTTCATTTTAAAGAATAGCATGGGGATGTTGCTAGATCTAGATTTAAGTGCAAGCATGTAAATACTACCCTTATACTTGAACTCTTGGAATGGCATCAATAATCAGACATTATGGAAAAGAAAAGTAACATCTCAAAGATAGTGAAATAAGATAAGAGATGCTTGATTGCATGTACTAATTATTTGGAGAATTTGATTTGCTATGATCAATGGATGGATTATGAAGAAAGCATGGATATGCTATTGATGTCCTAACTTAGGCAACACACACTTTTTTTGAAGTTTCCAAAAGGATGCACTTTGAAGCTGATGTGTTTTTTGGCTTTTCTTCTTCTGTCCTCTATGATAAAAAATGTAGAGCTTTTGGACATGTCTCAAATTTTTTGCATGCTCTTGTTGGTATAATTATAATCTAATAGGGGGTATAATTACAAATAAATCAACCCATATGATGGGTGTCATGAGCCTTGATGGCATAATTGTAGGTTAATGATGGTTGATAGGCTAATCTAGAGGGTTGTATGGATACCTACATGGCAGATCATCAATCTATAGGTACTGAGTGCTAAAATGACTATATTTTTAGCTAGTTTTTGTTGGATTTTTGGGTGGTTTTCATTTGATTTTGTGATCGATTGATTGATTTTTGGATGATTTGGAAGTGTTTTGGAATGGATTAAGTAGGTTTGAGAAGCTTATGATGGTTTTTAGTTGAGTTATGGTGTGCTGATTGGTTCTATATCATGTTTATTTGGATCTAATATGTCTATTTTGCTTCTATTTTGATCCATTTTCTTTTTTATTGAGAGGTTTGATTTAAGATGAATAGTTTGAGTGATTGAGAGTGTGTTTGATGGTTTTTTATTGTTTGAGTTGGTTTTGTTTGAGCTATATGGTTTTTATGCCTTTTGTAGACCTTTTGTAGTATACTATTGAGCTTCTGTATGCCTTAACTGGAAATTTTGATCAGTGAGAAGCCTAGCGAGCCAAAAATAGGGATGAAAGACCAGTATAAATTATTGGATTGAGAGAATATTTGAGAAAATCTATTTGAATCCATTTGGATTGACAAACCATTGCTACTCCTCCACTTTATTCCATCATAAAAAATTCCATCTAGTTATTTATTATTTTTGAGTCTTGCTCGTATTTGTCTTTCCAGTTTATTCTATTTTTTATGAAAAACAAGCCTATTGTGGAATAAGTCCCTCTTTTCTACTTATTCATCCACTTTAATTTAGAATAGTCGAGAGTTAAGGATGAAGGATAAAGAACAACTGTGGTTCATGTATCTCTAAAACCATGTTTGTGTGCGCATGTGTGTCTATGCACACACATGCATACACAATAGATGCATAAACTCCAAGTATCCTTATTTTTCATGGAACCGACCAAACCAGTACAAATCGATTCTCTAGAAAAGATGAGATAAACAAGAATTTAGAGGGTTTCTGGTATCTTTTTTAATGCTTTTGTAAGTGTTCTCATGGATGGATGTTTAGCTTGGGGATGTTTCTTAATCTTGGAAAGAGAATAATGGAAGCTCTTAATAGCTTGAAGAAGTAGCTAATGAAGAATTGAACTAGAGACTGAAGTGATAGTAAAATTGATGAGCTCTCAAGGGTCACCCACATGCGAACATTGATGATAGATGGCCTAGTTAGATGGGTTCGTACATCTACACTTAGCACATTGGTGGTCATTATGATCCTCACATGGCCACTGACTTATCATTTATTATATTTAGTTTTTTGCACCTATCTGGCATAGTTATAGTGCTAGTCGATTAATATAGTCAATTATGCACCATTTGACTTAGTAGGCTACTTTCCTTTATGTCGTATCTTACCTATACTTTGTGTACATTGTATTGTGTATGGAAGAAGAAGGAGAAACTAGCAATAAAATATTTTGGCATCCATCTCTCTTGTATTCTTGAGTGAGCTTCCTCTTGTGTTATTCTTAACATGGTATCAGAGTAGCACCATTGAGAGAGGCTGGTTTTGAAGACTAAAGTGAAGGAGAAGTAGTAAGGATTCAAGTAAGCAAGCAATGGATAAGAAGCTCTCCCATTCATCCATTCTTTTTCTTAGATACTGCATGTGGAGGAACCAAAAGTAGGGTGGAGTGAAAATCTGAGATTGCCCTTTAGGACTTTTGCAAGGTTGTTTGGTCGTTTGAGACCATTTTGGACCCATTTTAGACACAAAATGTTGTAGACAAAAGTTTTAGAGCATATAATGATTTTGGCTATGTTGACTGAAAGTGGATGCATATGTTATAGATTTTAAATTTGTAAGTTTTGAGGTGTTTGCCAAGAAGTAAACGTAAGTTTTATCTGCAAATAAGTTGCAGATTACATGTATTGTTGATTGAGCAATCAGTGAAAAAGATTATTGGGCATATTACTGTGCACTTGTTGTGAAAGGTTGGAGAAGACTCGCTTACTGTTTTGTATCATTTTTATGATAATGGCAGAGAATAGTGGAAATCCCATCATTAAGAAGCTTGACAAGAACAACTACCCATCATAAAAGTTCCTTGTGACGAACTTCCTTATTGCAAATGGCCTTTCTAAGTTCATTTTATGTGAAGAAAAGGAGCCAGAGCTAAGTAACCCTATGACTACAGATATAATATTCCCGCCACAACACTTCATATCAAGAAATGAATTTGGACTTGAGACATTTTAAAAATTACTAGTCGAGTTATCACATAAGTGATCGCATGTAATTTTTCTTGATTCCGAAATCCAATACGGGAAGATGCCTCAATGTTCCCAGCCAATAAGAAGCAAAGACACCTCATAAATAATATTACGATGGCTTGATCATAATTTTTCCCGCATTATATTTGATTTAGCATTCCCGATTCCATTTAATGCATCAAAGATCGCATTGATTTCATAACCGCAAGACAAGTCACAAAAGCCTTAATCAGTAAACAAAGAAGGTGTAAGAAAGAGCATGTTATTGAGTAAGTTAAGTATCAAAGAGTATGGCATGACTTTATAAACTAGATAAGTCATAAGGTAACTTGGCTTAAAACCACTAGATGAAGCCATTTTGAAGAAAAAAAGATAATTTTTAAAAAATAGGCGAAAAATCATGACTTTTTGATACCTATAAGGAGAGAAAGATTTTTAAAATCATCCCCATGCTACCATCCAACAGGTAGGCAATGAAAAAGTAGTTTTTATAAAGCTTACTTAGCTCTTGACAAGTAGCTAAAAGAATAAGTTGACTATATGCTCCCCCTCATGGCTATAAATACACCCCCTCTCCTTCACAAAGAAAGGAAGAAGAAAGATCTCCTGATGATGAAAAAATTTCTCCACTTCTCTTTTCCATTGTAGCTTGAGCCTTGAAGGAGGAAAATACCCCTCTTCCACCTCATTTCCATTTTCTCTACCCCATGTTATGCCTTCCTTCAATACAACCGTATCGCTAAGCAATACCCTAGTAAAATTTTTCTAGATGACCACCAAATCTCCATGAACTACCATGTTAATTTTGCTTGACATCCATGGTTCCACGAGGTCACAAAAATTCAAGAAAGCCCATTTGAAGCAAGAGAAGTAAGAAACGCAGCCAATGGAAAAAATTAAGCGGTAGGAATTGACGAAAACCCTGTTATAGCAAACCTGAGAGATGTAACATCTCGTCGGTTTAGAAAAAAATAATGTTTTATAAGCTTATCGCTATATGTGGCTTTAAATGATTATAAACACATTTTAAAGAAAATGCATATGAACTACTGCTTAAGAAAATAGCTTGAGTAATATAATAATTAACCATTCAATGAAAAGGCTATTTTACTTGGAAAAATATTATATATATGTAATTGAAAAATATCTTCATTATGGTTTATTTTATGATATTTATTGTTATTTTATTAATGATGCATGTGATCATAATATCAGAAAAAAGGTAGATGGTGTTAGGGAAGGGAATATTTTATAAATTTTCCCTAAAATTGACTATCTCTATTTCATTTTGCTAATGATAAATAGATGCATATGATTTTTATAATAATTTATAGAAAATCATTTAGATAATATCATAAAATAATCAATGCATTAAATCAACAAAAAATTACATAGGAAAATATATACTAGATGTGCATAAATTAGGTGTGTGAAAATATAATTTGATGTATGAAAGATGAAAGAAAAATTGTACTTGTGATTTTTTCATTACTTAGAATAAATTTTTAATAAAAACAATTAGCATTGTACTTAGGACATAGCTAAATGAAAATTGAACTTTCTAAATAACGTTGAATGTTTGATAAATGGTCGAACATCATTGATTAGACCATGGAATATGAGTAGAATAAAATAAAAATGATTTTCTTATTAAAGACACACACAATGTTAATATTAATGATTATATTAGCAAGAGCGTCAATATCAAGAGTTGATGCACGTATGAATCAGTGAGAAAACCTAACCTAAAATATCAAGAATGTTGAATCATAAACAACTATAAAATACTTGACAACCCTGAAACTATAAGTATCAGGAAATTAAATAAATATCGAAAGTCTAGATAGGACTTGTTGGACATTGACAAGAATTTGTCGATACAAATTCTAGTCTAAATAGACTTGAAAAAGCATTTGAAATCTTGCTAAGTGCGGGCTAGGGCAGAGCAGCGCATGAATTGTTGCCATAGGTATAAATGCCCATATTATCTTTTAGGATAGAAATACCAATTTTTCATATGGATAAAATAGACTTCAAATTCACGAAATAACTTGTGGATCCCGAAAAAGAGTTGCAAGTAGGAAGCAAAATCTGAAGAATAAGGTGGGACCTTAAAAGAGAAACCCTAGATTTGGGTGGGGATGCTTCCTATGCTAAAAACACTTGATGATATTTCTTTTTTATTTGTGCATGCATTGATAGTTGCACAATAAAGATTGATTCTGATTGCATCAATTAGATTTAATTGTAAATGTATATTCAATATAATAAGAGAAAAGATCGTGCTATGGCTCCCCCACGGCTAGATGCAGAACCTTGCTCTCCAAGGTGGATTGTTTTGTACCGTCGCGAGGAGCTTTGGAGTGGCCCCGAGGGCGAGAGGTTGCTCGGTGAGGAATCCCTTAGGTAGGAGGAGGTGGGAGTGATAGAGGGGCTCTGGCCATAAATCTTTCGATCGCTCTTAGGAACTACTTGACCCTCACACGAATCAGGATGGGATCCTGGAGTCCTCGGTATTTGTGAAGGGACGAAAATCTTGGAGGGTTTGTTTTATTCTGCGTAGACATAAGGGATTTTTCGGTGAACGAAGGTTTATCTTCTACGTAGATAGAAGGGGAAAATAATTGTAAATAACTTTGTAAAATAATAAATAAATATGTTTTTCCCAAAGACTATTTTCTGTCTTTGTGTTGTACCGTAAAATTATACGAAGGAACTTGTGATAATGGGTTATAAATTAACGAAGCTGCTTTCATATACCATAACTTAATGTGATAGGTAATTAGAAAACTAAAGAAAACCATTTGTCGAAAGTGGGTGGGTGAGATCCCTAACGAATTTGTCCTATGAATGGGTGGTCCCAGTAAGCTGGGAGCTTCTTTCAAGAGATTGAACGAAATGTTAATTGGGAAAAATTAGGTAGAGCTGAGCGTTGACTTAACTAGGGTCACGTCTTAAAACCTTGATTAGAAATTATCTTAGGGGAACGGTGTAGCGACTATGCCAGAACTCTGTTAAGGTTTCTTGAATCCTAACTAGTTGCTGGAAAAAAGCGTTGCACTCCATGAACCAAGGGTAACTATGATCGCTCTAGTCGGATGAGAAGCCCTTGTGGGACACCTCCAATGGAGCTAGCTGATGCATTGAGACCTCAGTATCAAATTAGGATCCCATTCTTATAGGTTGATCCTCATGGGGATGGTCGGTACGTTCCGTTATAGGGGGACTCTGGGAAACCTAGACGATAGACCTTGTGCATTCTCGCGAGTGCTGGGCGAAGTCATCTAGGATAGTTACCTGATTGACCACTAAAATGTGCTACCAAGGAATTGTTAGGTAGGCACATGACAACAGATGAATTAAAGGCATGGAAAGAATGGAATGTAAAGGATAAAAAGGTGATGTATTGGTTATTTGTAGTCATTGATAATACTATTCTGAGACATATTAGGAATGCAAAAACTTTACATGTGGCTTGGATAATTTTTGACAATATGTTTTTGATAAAGAAAAAGGCACAAAAGATTCAACTCAAGCAAGAGTTGAATACTTTGAAGAAGGGAAAAATGTCTATCAATAAGTATATTTTAAAGGTGAGGAGCATTTGTAGATGCTTTGGCAATTGATGCAATGCTTGATAATGATGATTTGGTTTCATCTACTTTGGGTGGCCTTAATAATAAGAAGTCATGATAATCATTTCTCACTTTTATACATGTACAAAATCCATTTCCAGATTTTGATGACTTGTCTCTCTCATGATTAATAAAGAGATCAATATGCAGTGTGACTCAACTGAAAGAAATGGTGAGTAGGTTCAAGTATTTTGCTCAAGTTTAGGAAGGAGATGTAGTAAATCCTCTTCAAGAGAACATGTTATGGGATATGCTAGTGATAACCAACAAATAACTTAAATCAACAATTCAACGAAATGTAGGTCTCAAGAGTCCATGGAAACTTTAAAGGCAGAGGGAGCTCTAAAGGAAGAGGTGGATGGAAGAATAATGATTTTGGAAATTATTTTATTATTTGCTATTATTTGGCAAAAGAGGTCATATTATAGCCCATTGTTGTACTAAGAAGAATGACATCCGCAAAGGTGAATTGCAAAAGGAAACTATGTATTGTCTTCATGATCAAATGAAAATAAAAATGAACATATTTAGTTCACAAAGAATTTAGTGTCTATTAGCCTTTGGTAGAGCAAGGGTTGTAGGCTTGATTTAATGGAAAAGATTATTTCGTGGAAGACTTTAGTGATAAGTGCAAGTTGGTCGCAACAAGAATTAGAGTTGGATGCATGTTCACTTTAGATATTGAAATTTCTGCAATATGAATGCTACAATATATGCTAAAGGGAAAGGAGTGGTTGTAGACATTGAAATATTGCATAAATATATTGGATATGCAAATGTGGAAAGGTTGAAATTAATGCAGTCCAAAGGATTGGTTACAAGGTTGTCTACTTTTAGACTTGCATAAATTCATAAAGTGTATGAAGCATGCTAGTTTGTAAGCGGACAAGACAACCCTTTTTGCATGATAGAGGTATGAGTAGAAACATAATTAATGTTGTACATATAGCTACACAAAACTATGTGTTCATTGATGATTGTTCAAGGAACCTATGGGTGCTCGTATTTGTCTTTCCAGTTTATTCTATTTTTTATGAAAAACAAGCCTATTGTGGAATAAGTCCCTCTTTTCTACTTATTCATCCACTTTAATTTAGAATACTCGAGAGTTAATGAAGAAGGATAGGGAACAACTGTGGTTCATGTATCTCTAAAACCATGTTTGTGTGCACATGTGTGTATATGCACACACATGCATACACGATAGATGCATAAACTCCAAGTGTCCCTATTTTTCACGGAACCAACCAAACCAGTACAAATTTATTCTCTAGAAAAGATGAGATAAACAAGAATTTAGAGGGTTTCTGGTGTCTTTTTTTATGCTTTTGTAAGTGTTCTGATAGATGGATGTTTAGCTTGGGGATGTTTCTTAATCTTGGAAAGAGAACAATGGAAGCTCTTAATAGCTTGAAGAAGTAACTAATGAAGAATTGAACTGGAGACTGAAGTGATAGTGAAATTGATGAGCTCTCAAGGGTCACCTACGTGCGAACATTAATGATAGATGGCCTAGCTAGATGGGTCCATAGATCTACACTTAGCACATTGGTGGTCATTATGATCCTCACATGGCCACTGACTTATCACTTATTATATTTAGTTCGTTGCACCTATCTAACATAGTTATAGTGCTAGTCAATTAATATAGTCAATTATGCATCATTTGACTTAGTAGGCTACTTTCCTTTATGTCGTATCTTACCTATATTTTGTGTACATTGTATTATGTATGGAAGAAGGAGAAGAAACTAGCAAGAAAATATTTTGGCATCCATCTCTCTTCTTGTATTCTTGAGTGAACTTCCTCTTGTGTGATTCTTGACATTGTATCAGAGTGGCACCATTGAGAGAGACTGGTTTTGAAGACTGAAGTGAAGGAGAAGAAGTAAGGATTCAAGCAAGCAAGCAATGGATAAGAAGCTCTCCCATTTATCCATTCTTTTTCTTAGATAGTGCATGTGGAGACACTAAAAATAGGGTGGAGTGAAAATCTCAGATTGCCCGTTAGAACTTTTGCAAGGTTTTTTGGCCATTTGAGACCATTTTGGGACCATTTTAGGCACAAAAGGTTGTAGAAAAAAGTTTTAGAGCATACTATAATTTTGGCTATGTTGACTAAAAGTGGATGTATATGTTATAGATTTTAATTTGTAAGTTTTGAGGTGTTTTCCAAGAAGTAAACATAAGTTTTATCTATAAATAAGTTCCAGATTGCATGTATTGTTGATTAAGCAATCAGTGAAAAAGATTATTGGGTATATTACTCTGCACTTGTTATGAAAGGTTGGAGAAGACTTGCTTGCTGTTTTGTATCATTTTTGTGATAATGGCAGAGAACGGTGGAAATCCCATCATTGAGAAGCTTGACAAGAACAACTACCCATCATAAAAGTTCCTTGTGACGAACTTCCTTATTGCAAAGAGCTTTTTTGAGTTCGTTTTATGTAAAGAAAATGAGCCAAAGCTAAGTAACCCTATGACTACAGATATAATATTCCCGCTATAACACTTCATATCAGGAAATGAATTCGGGCTTGAGATGTTTTAAAATTTACTCATCGAGTTATCACATAAGTGACCTCATGTAATTTTTCTAGAAAATCAAATATGAGAAGATGCCTCAATGTTCCCAGCCAACAAGAAGCAAAGACACCTCGTAAATAATATTACGATGGCTTGATCATAATTTTTTCAGCATTATATTTGGTTTAGAATTACCGATTCCATTTAATGTGTCAAAGATTGCATTGATTTCATAACCGCAAGACAAATCGCAAAAGCCTTAATCAGTAAACAAAGAATGCGTAAGAACGAGCACGATATTGAGTAAGTTAGGTATCAAAGAGTATGGCATGACTTTATAAACTAGATAAGTCATAAGGTAACTTGGCTAAAAACCACCATATGAAGTCATTTTAAAAAAAAACAATTTTAAAAAAATAGAAAAAAAATCATGATTTTTTTGACACCTATAGGGAAAGAAAGCATTTTAAAATCATCCACATGCCACCACCCAACATGTAGGCAATCAAAAAGTAGTTTTTATAAAGCTTACTTAGCTCTTCACAAGTAGCCAAAAGAATGAGTTGATTGCATGCTCCCCCTCATGGCTATAAATACCCCCTCTCCTTCACAAAGAAAGAAAGAAGGAAGACCTCCCGATGATGAAAAAGTTCTCCACTTCTTTTTTCCATTGTAGCTTGAGCCTAGAAGAAGGAAAATACTCCTCTTCCACCTCATTTCCATTTTCTCTACCCCATGTTACGCCTTCCTCCAATACAACCATATTGCTAAGAAAAACACTGGAAAATTTGTTTTGGATGACCACCAACTCTCCCTAAACTAGCATGTTAATTTCGCTTGACATCCATGGCTCCACGAGGTCGCAAAAATTCAAGAAGCCCATTTGAAGCAAGAGAAGCAACAAACGTGGCCGATGGAAAAAAGGATGCGGTAGGAATTGACAAAAACCCTGTTATAGCAAACCTGAGAGATGTATCATCTCGTCGGTTTGGAAAAAATAATTTTTTATAAGCTTATCGCTATATGTGGCTTTAAATGATTATAAACACATTTTAAAGAAAATGCATATGAACTGCCGCTTAGGAAAATAGCCTAAGTAATATAATCATTAACTATTCAATGAAAAGACTCTTTTACTTGGAAAAATATTATATGCATGCCATTAGAAAAATATCTTAATTATGGTTTATTTCATGATATTTATTGTTATTTTATTAATGATGCATGTGATCATAATATCAGAAAAAAGGTAGATGGTGTTAGGAAAGGGAATATTTTATAAATTTTATCTGAAAGTAACTATCTCTATTTCATTTTTCTAATGATAAATAGATGCATATGAGTTTTATAATAATTTATAGGGAATCACTTAGATAATATCATGAAATAATCAATGCATTAAATCAATAGAAAATTGCATAGGAAAATATATACTAGTTGTGCATAAATTAGGTGTGTGGAAATATAATTCGATGTATGAAAGATGAAAGAAAAATTATACTTATGATTTTTGCATTGCTTAGAATAAAGTTTTTAGAAAAACAATCATCATTGCACTTAGGACATAGCTAAATGAAAATTGATCTTTCTAGATAATGTTGAAAGTTTGATAAATGGTTGGACATCATTGATTAGACTATAGAATATGAGTAGAATAAAATAAAAATTATTTTTGTACTAAAAACACAGGCAATGTTAATATTAATAATTATATTAGCGAGAGCATCAATACCAAGAGTTGACGTATGTATGAATCATCGAGAAAACCTAACCTAAAATATCAAGAATGTTGAATTATAAACAACTATGAAATACTCGACAACCCTGAAACTATCAGTATCAGGAAATTAAATAAATATCAGAAGTCTATATAGGACTTATTGGACATTGATAAGAATTTGTCGATACAAATTCTAAAGTCTAAATAGACTTGGAATAGCATTTGAAATCATGCTAAGTGCGGGTTAGGGCAGAGAAGCACACATGAATTGTCTGCCACAAGTATAATTGCCCATATTATCTTTTAGGGTGGAAATACCAATTTTCCATATGGATAAAATAGACTTCAAATTCATGAAATAACTTGTGGATCCCCAAAAAGAGTTGCAAGTAGGAAGCAAAACCCTAAGAATAAGGTGGGACCTTAAATGAGAAACCCTAGATTTGGGTGGGGCTGCTTTCTATGTAAAAAACACTTGATGCTATTTCTTTTTTGTTTGTGCATGCATTGACAATTGTACATGAAAGATTGATTGTGCTTGTATTAGTTAAATCTGATTGTAAATATATAATCAGGATAATAAGAGGAAAGATCGTGCTATGCCTCTCCCACGGCTAGATGCAAAATACTGCTCTAAGGGGGATTGTTTTGTACTGCCGCGAGGAGCTTTGGACCGGCCCCGATGGCGAGAAGTTGCTCGGTGAGGATTCCGTTAGGTAGGAGAAGGTGAGAGATTCAGGGGGGACTTTGCCGTAAATCTTTCAATCGCTCCTAGGAACTACTTCACCCTCATGCGAGTCAGGATGGGATCCTGGAGTCCCAGGTACTAGTGAAGGGACGAAAATCTTGGAGAGTCTGTTTTCTTATGGGTAGACAAAAGGGATTTTTCAATGAATGGAGGTTTATCTTCTACATAGATGTAATGTGTCTGCTTGTCCACTTGTGGGACACGTCTTAGCAGCCCATCAGAAAGAGAGTCTAGAAAGCGTCGCCTGGCACTCGCAAGGAATGTCACAGGGTTTGCGATCTAGGTCTTCCCGAGTTTGCCTTGAGACAAAAGTATCCGCCCGTTCCCGCTTAGGACTGACCTGAAGTCAGGATTTCTTTCCTATTAGCTAAGTCTCTAGGAAGTAGCTAGCGTCGAGCTCCAGATGAACCACTTTGCGTAGGAACAATAGAGTCGAAGCGGATTTATACTGCACTTGGTTCATAGAGAATGGAAAACGAGAGGGATGTGAAGCTCAACCTTTCTGCCCATAAGACAGTCCCATTCTGCTCCCCTAAAATAGCATAAATCGAGATTCTAACTCTACTAACTCTAGGTCTTCACAGTCTCATTATCACATCTTTTGAGAAAAGTTTCCAGCTAACCGAGACCACCCTTTCGTAGGACGGACCCAAGTTGCGTCCATCGCACTTTCCTCGGGTTGCTTAGTTATCTAATTACCTACCACATTATGTTTGACATGCAAAGGCAGCTTCCTTAATTAGTCAATTTAAACACAGATTCCTTCATGTAACTTACGCACTTACATATAAAAAAAAACAATGTCAAGCAACTTCCTTTTTTCAAATATTTGATCTTTATTTATTATAGTCTTGGATTACATCAAGTATCTTGCCCGAAGGCTATCCTAGCAATCAATAGGATTGCTGCTTCAAGTTTCCCCCGTAGACTAGTACACGGGCCTCGAGATCCCATCTCGAGTCACGTCGGCCTCTTGTGCGAGATCCGAGGGCAAGGAATTTACAGCCAGAGCCTCCCACCCAAGCGTCCTCCCGCTCCAAGCAGCACCCACGGAGAGACCTCTCACAGCGGGTTTGGTCTATATACTCGGCGCGGCTAACAATCCCCTTGGATAGGGCCAGGTAGACAATCAGAGGTAACTGAACCTACCTCTCCCTCCAGGTTATTGACCTGAAGCATTAAATGTTTGGCCTTGAATTAGTTCCTTGAGCAAGAAGTTCAAACAACGTACCTAAGTGTACAATCACAATCATTTCAATGGTCGTTTGTACGACCAACTACTAAGGTATAATTCCCTTTTTCCCAAATACTCCCAACATTCGATCCTGGATCGTTCGCGACTTGGCAAGATTTCGAGGGCTTGGAAAGCTAGGTGGCTTGTTTTCCCTTTTTCTTTGGGTTAGGGTTTGTACCCTACCGACCCCAATTATCCTTACCTTAGGTCTCCTTGTACTATAGTCAATTAGATCTTGGACAACCCCGTCATCCTTGGTTGGTCAATTTGCTTCTTGGCAATTTCACAGTTTCCCTAAGTTTGACAAGTCGGTCCCCAAGAGAGAGAGTTGTAGTAGGGCGACTACTTGACTTCTTAACGAACATAGCTCGTAATTAGATCTCACCTCCCTTGGCCTAAGATGCTGTAGCAGCATCTTATGATTTAGTTGCGCTAGTATCTGACCTTGCAGACTAATTGCACGAGATAGGTAGCAGCGCCTATCTTAACAAACATAGCTCATAATTAGATCTTGCCTCCCTTGGCCTAAGATGCAGTAGCAGCATCTTATGATATAGTTGCAGTAGTATCTGACCTTGCAGACTAGTTGCACGAGATAGGTAGCAGTGTCTATCTTGAGGATTTACATCCCTTTGTTGATATTACTAGGATTCGTGTCCTAAGGCCTGGTACCCTCTCATTACTCGCAGCTTAGAATGGTCTAAGTACGAGAACGTTGGATTAACTTTGCAAGCGCTTATCTTTT
This sequence comes from Lygodium microphyllum, assembly GCF_053477565.2. Classification (NCBI taxonomy): domain Eukaryota; kingdom Viridiplantae; phylum Streptophyta; class Polypodiopsida; order Schizaeales; family Lygodiaceae; genus Lygodium; species Lygodium microphyllum. The sequence goes on from NC_141155.1 coordinate 98,503,614, forward strand.
CATATTGAATATAAATATCACTTCATGCGTGTTGCATCCTATATGCTTTTCACCAACTAAAATATAACCCTTTTCCTTTTCATACATTTACTTATGCATGCAAGTTGCTTATGCATGCAGGTTATGCTATGTACAGTTACAATGATATTGAAATAAAAACAGAATCTTTTCCTTTCCCATGCAAATCACACGAAATAGAATGCAATTGCTTATGCAAAAATATAACCCTTTTATTCCTCTCCATAGCAACTACCTATTTAATTAAACATCCTCCTACAAATCAACCTATTTACGGTCGTCACAAGAGGTTTGTTTATATTGCACAAATGCATTGTGTACAACACAACTCAATTCTTGCCAACGTAAGTTACCCAATGCAAACCTTCCAATGCACATGAGCATCATAATATATGTTTAACTATGTGCATGATGTGACTAGGGCATTATTGCATGAGTGCATCTTTTAACACATGAACCATATATTCACGAATGCAATAACCTTTCATCATGTCGATGCGAGGAATATAAATACCTTGTCATGCAATTTAAAACTCTTCTGAGCATTCCTATGATCTTTTCAAAATGAAGCATTCTAGTAATGCAACTAGGTTTTCCCTATGGGAATTTATACTTAATGCACCCATATCATGGAGAAACGAAAGGGTGAATTTGATGGAACCTAAACCTTCCACATGAGGGATATTATTGGCTTTTGCGCTTCGGGTGGGGACTCCTACATGTGCCCCTCTTACTCTCGTGTGTGCTCCTCTTATGTGGTGCTTTGGGGCCATCGCAATCGGGGCTAGGGAAGGTAGAGGGTGTGCTAAAATTCCCTACAACTAGTAGTCCTTCCCTCCTGCAAGGAAACTCCCTTCGCAGATGAATTGCATCCCTTACGCGATTCTGTGAGTGAAGCACCCTTAAGAAGGCTCTTTATGGGAGCTTCTAGAAGCTTCTTGGAAGCTTTTTTTCTTTTTTGGTTTCTGACAGGGGGGGACCCTGACGGCATCTAAGATGATGATGATGATGAGGGGGGGGGGGGGGGGGTTGCTGTCAGGCGGAGGGGGGTGGCACTACTATCAAGCGGAGGGGGGGCAGCGTTTGCTGATCACGGGGGGGGGGAGGGTGGTGGGGGGCGCACTACCAAAGACAAGCATGGGGAAGGGGGCCTTCCCCTTATATGGTGGGGGAGGGAGGGCTTCACGAGGGGGGAGACAGCCACCACCCCTCTACCTGGGGGGTGCATGCCCCCCTTTCCCTCTCTTTACTCCCCCCTTCTCTCTCTCTCCCTGACATGCTGTCGGTGGGGAGAGAGAGGGAGAGTAAAAAATTTTGAATTAATTTAAAAAAAAAAATTAAAGGGGGGTTCTCATGGGGGAAGCACGGGGGGGGGGGGGGGGGGGGGGGGGAGATATTACATCCTCTCCCCCTTAGAGGAATCGAGATGTCCTCATCTTGAGAAGATCTAGGGATATTGTTGGTTGAGAGTATTTTCATCCATCAAGGTGGCATCCTCTTTAGGATAATCTTTCCACTAGATGAGGTATTCTCTCAAGGTCCTTGATCTCAAATGCCTCTCCCTAACATCTAGGATTCTATCAGGCCGTAGCTCAATGACTCCTTGGCTAGGCATTATAATTTTCTGATCATCAAGTACATGATTCAGATTTGGTAGATACTTTTTCAATAGGCTAATGTGGAATACATTATGAATCTTTAGATTTGCGGGCAGCTGTAGTCTATAAGCATTAGGCCATAGGCACTTGATGATCACGGGGGGGGGGGGGGGGGGAGGGTGGTGGGGGGCACACTGCCGAAGACAACCATGGGGGAGGGGGGCTTCCCCTTATATGGTGGGGGACCTGGGGGGTGCATGCCCCCCTTTCCCTCTCTTTACTCCCCCCTTCTCTCTCTCTCTCGCCAACATGCTGTTGGTGGGGAGAGAGAGGGAGAGTAAAAAAAAATTGAATTAATTTTTTTTTTATAAAGGGGGGTTCTCACGGGGGAAGCACGGGGGGGAGATATTACATCCTCTCCCCCTTAGAGGAATCGAGATATCCTCATCTTGAGTCTCAAAAGATGAAATTGAACCAGATTCTTTGTAAGTGCTTTGGCTCTGTCCACTCGTGCCCTTTCCCTATGAAGCTTAGATGGTGATCTGGATAGAAGATAGGTGAAGAGCTTAAGGCTAGCTAGAACAACTCTGACTGGGTGAAAGAGCGATGAGGGATGGCTATGAAAGTGTTTATCTTTTATAGCCCGCGAAGCAAATAAGGTTGGTTTGACCTACCTACCATATGTGTCTCCATTAGTCGGCGATGAAATATTACAAGGAATATTTCCTTTACCATCACGCTGGCCCACCTAGGACCCCCCAACCTAGGCATTCTTTGATAGCCATGTGCAATAAAGGTAGCTCTAACTCAATAGGGAAAACTGCTTCTGTAACTTACACCAACTGGAAAGGGGTCTATCGTGTAGGAGCCTTATGGAAGGTTCTTTACACCCAGAGGGCATCTGTAAGTTGATCATCCCAATCATGGCGATGTGCAGCAATTCTCATTGTCAAGTTGAGTAGAAAATGTGATTGGTAACTTTGACTTGGCCATTGGCTCTAGGGTAGGAAGCCATAATCTTGCGATTGAAAGATCTTGTATAGCTCTATCAATTCTTCCATAATCTTATTGAGGAAGTGAGTATCTCTATTAATTTTACTAACTCTAAGGGATTTCCAAAATAGATGATAATGTTCTCGCATAGGAACATGGCCATGTTGTTGCCATCATCCTTCTTTAGAGCTTTGGCTTCACACCACTTTGTCATATAGTCTATACAAACCAAAATGTATATGTTCTGCTTCCTTCTGGTTGGTGAATCAATGGGGCCAATGAAGTCAATTCGCCATTTCTCAAATGGCTTTAGGGGGAGGATGGACTGTAGGGGCATAGCACTAGTTTTAGTAGCCTTTTCCATCTGTTGACAAGCATCACAACATTTGCAATAGTCATAGGCATCCTTGTGGAGGGTGAGCCACCAATATCCTGCGAGAGCAAGGCCTTTTTGGCTGTTGCTTCTCTTGCACAGTGTCCTTCATATAGATCGTCATGGCATACTTTCAAAACTATCCCAATCTCATCTCCTACCACACATCTTTTCAACACTTTATCTTTGCCTTTCTTGTACAGAGCGCCACCTAATAGGGTGTAAGGGGCTGATTCTAGCAAAGGCTTCTTCTTCTCATGGCTAAAATACAAGGAGGATACTGTTGAGTTGCCATGAGGTTAGCAATGTCTTCATACCATGGGATTACAATTTTGATTATAAAAAGGAAAGCATTAGGGAGGTCATGGTCATCCTGCTCCTCTTCATCGCTTTGAGGGATTTGCGACAGATGATGGCCAAGACTTGGGAGCAACAATGCTTAATAATCACTTCAAAGTCAAACTCCTAGAACAAAAGGAGCCATCTCATCATTCTTCCCTTCACATCTACTTTGTTCATTAGGAAGGATAGGGGCTCATGATCCACATAGAATTTGAAATGCATCAACAGTAGGTAGTATCGGAATTTCTCCAAAGGACACCATTTCTAGGCATTTGAGCTCCATCCACTGGGTAGTTTCTTTCACAATCGGGGACCTTATGGCTTGCATAGTAGATAGGTTGATCTAACTTCAAGGAGCCCTTTTGGCATAAGACTACTCCTAACCCTTCTAGAGATGCATCTGTGTGCACACAGAATTCCTTCATCCAATCAAAAGGTTGCAAGATGGGTGCTTCAATTAGACACTACTTCACGATGTTGAATGCTTTGTCACAATCAATTGTCCACATAAACTCGACATCTTACCTTAGGAGCTTATGCAAGGGGGCTGCCTTTGTTCCAATGTGTGAAATGAACTATCAGCAATAGCCCACATGACCAAGGAATCCCCTCAAATGTTTTAGGTTGGTTGGTATTGTTAGAGCTACAATCTTCTTGATCTTAGTAGGATTTGTTGCTATCCCTTGTGTAAAGACAATGTGGCCCAAAAGAACTCCTAAAGAGACTCTGAAGATGCATTTTTTAGGGTTGAGAGAAATCCCATACTCTCGACATGTATCAAAGCACTGTCTAGGTGTCCTCGATGCTCATGGATTAGGCTATAACCATAGAATTCATCTAGGTATACCTCACAAAAATCATTCAAATTGTTTTAAAATGCAGCCATCATCACTCATTGGAAGGTAGTAGGAGTGTACAGAGCCAATAGGTTCCCAATTCTGTTGTGAATGTTGTTTTGGATTGATCTTCCTTTGCAATCTAGACTTGGTTATATCCACTAAATCCATCCAAGAGAGGAATAAAGCTCATGGCTTTCCACTATGTTCAATAGTTGGTCTGTGAAAGGAATAGGGAAATGATCCTTCTTAGTCTTTTGGAGTTCAGCTTTCGGAAGTCCACACATATTTGCAACTTTCTATTCTTTTTCTGTACTATCATGATGGGCAAAACCCATTTACCATTGGCCATTAGATAGATAAAATTAGCTTTGAGGAGCTTCAATAATTTGGCTTTCACTAAGGCAGAGTAATTTGGATTCATGCATCTTTGTATTTCCCCATCGGCTTGGCATCACACTCTAAGTTGATGTGATTTTGACACATTGTGGGATCAATCCCCTTCAAATCTTTATATAACCACGCAAACGCGTCCAAGTTCTATGTTAGAAGGTCATGTAGGATCGATAGCTCCTCTTCTTCTGGAAGACTGATATCCATCTTTAAGTGATTTTTAGTATCATTAGCATCCACGAAGTTTTATTGCTTTTCACCTTCCACTTTGCAGATGAAGGTACCATGAACTGCTTCTAGGTATAGATTTGACTCCTTCAAGGGAGTGGCTTCCTCTTTTGATGTCCACTAGATTTGACTTCCTCTTTTAATGAGGATTGTGCTTGTCAACCAGCCCTAAAAACAACCCTGAAATACCTGCATTTACAGCCATCAAACCATATGACTTCACCTCTATTTCAACCCATCCTACATATTTATTTTCAGCCTTGCACATGGATGAAATATTTTTAAAATTGCCAAGACTACATGCTGTCCATTCCTACAATCTAAACACGAACACAGTTTTCCCTTTTCTTGAAGGCATAATTATTTTCCTAAAGGCACTACCATAGCCTCCACTTACATAACACTACAAGATATAGCCCTTATACCGACATTAAAAGCAACGAAAATGTAAATAAAAAAATTTTCCCCCGTCATTGCAAAAAGTGTCGTTATTGGCGACGCCATAAAACAGTCAATATTAGTGTCATTATCAGTGTCGCTTCTATTTGTGTCGATATCAGCGTCGTATATCGATGCAAATAACGACGCTGATACTGACGCAAATAACGATGCTGATAACGATGCTTTGCAATGCTAATAACGATGCCAATAATGATGCATGCAGGTAATTTTGCGACCCTAATAACGATGGTAACACGGAAAAAAAATTGTGGCAGGGCAGCACATATAGCACTATGTGCTTTATTTGGGCCATACAAAATAGTTTCTACACTGTGTACAATGCTCATGTAAATAAAGATAAAGTGTGCTTAAATCATAACACTGATACATGAAATAAATACATGATCGTATAATGAAAGCGACTGGTACAATCATGGCAAGATATCACTACTACATAGAAAATGTCTACACAGATCAAGTGACCAAAAAAGATGGGTGTGTGAGCTCCAGGGATCCAAGGGCAAGCTATACATCCTCGCCATCCGAAAGCTCATCCTGCTGCAAAGGAGCATCAAACAGACTCTGCAAAAAAAGAAACAACTACACATTTGTCCACCATACAATAATGCATTCTAATTAAATATGGTAACTACGGATAAGAAAGATGAGTGACTTACAGGGCCGCTGCATCTATACAATCAGTCAATCAATGCAGTGAGACCGTGCCTCTCTGCATATCAAGTCTCAAGGCCGATCAGATCGCGATTTCTAATGGATTACTGCAAAGAAAAAAAAATACTAACTGTTAGAAACATGATTGTCAGTACAAATGATATTGCAAAAAAATTAGCAAGCAAAACAAAAGAAAAACTTACAAAGTCCTCCAGATATGTCCTATGGCCGCCACTCCCAAGATGATGGACCACTCCGTCCTATAGTCGTGCCCTCACCGCCTCGTGCTACTGAATCCAACATCCTGGAGAATCTGTAGCCTCCTCTCTCAGTCAGCGCCAGTCGTCCACGTCTAGCCACTCGGGCTTTGCAGCCCCACTCTTGAGTGCCTTGCTTGCATCCAATCGTGGCATATATGCACGCATGCACTCCATCATCCAGCTCGTAGAAAACCTATCTGCTGTGGCTGGAACCGGACACTCCTCATGCAAGGATACTACTATGTAGTCCTTGCTCCCCTTTGGTATGTTTTTCCAATTATCTAAGACGTTGTGCCGAAAAACTTATAGGGACAACTCTCTCATACGAGCCATCACCCTCCTCTCCTCATCATTCATGATGATGGCTCCTGACCTATCATCGACAAGATAGGCATACCCCTCTGGGGTATGCCTAAGATGGGTCCTCTCCCATCTTCGACCATGTTCCTAGGCATATCCAAGAGACCCCTTGTTGAGAGTGGAAAAAGACTGACTTTTTGACTGATTTTTGTTATTTTTGAGATCTAAATGATTGATTTTTAATGGATTTAGAGTGATGTATGGTTGATAATGGAAGTGTTTCAGAGTGTTTTGGATTATATTGATTATTTTTTGGAAGTTCATGATGATTTTTAGTAGAAATATGAAGCTCTATGATGATCTGATAGGTTATGATTGGTTCTGATACCTGCTGTATAGCTTCTGTTTTGTTTCTGATTTTCTTCTGTATGAAGCATGGAGTGGTGATTGATGGAGGTTGAAATCTTTTGAAAGGTTATTGAATAGTTTTTGATAGTTTGGAATGGTTTTAGTATGATTTATGAGGATATGATGTTCTCTGATGACCTTTTGTAACCCTTTGTAAACCTTCTGTAGAGCATCTGTCTCTCCTCTGTCTCTGTTCTGTATCTGCTCTGTTCCTATTCTGTTCTGTTCTACAGATCTTTTGTAAGTGTTTTTTAGAATTTATGTGTGACTTTGAAAAAGTTTTTTAACTTTTGGAAAGGATGAATCTAAGTTCAAAAGAGCTAAAACAAATGGAAGAAGTAGCTGCTGAAGACTGAAGAGAAGACTAAAGTGACAATGATAGTAGTGAGCTATGAAGAGACACTGTAGTGGCTCTAGTGCCTCTTTGCATCAAACATACCTCTTGGGAAGTGCATCCACGAACTAAGAAGGATTATTGAGAGTCATTATTGAGTATTTTAGTGAGGAGATGATGTACTATTGAGAGAGAGAGAGAGAGAGAGAGAGAGAGCCAGAGATAGCCAATTCTATCAAAACAGTGTATCTGTATATGAGAGAGAGAAAACTATGAAGACATTGAAGATGAATACTATGTGATTAATTTCCATTAAAAAATGGTGTATTCTTTTATATTCTTTGTTCTATTGAAGGATTTTATGAAGATATTGAAGATTATGGTTGATTCTATCAAATCCGTGGGAGATATTTACTATGATGTTGCATGAAGAATTGTTGTTTTCTTTGTTTTGGTTATCGAAAGAATGAAATAAAATCTTGTTGATGTTACAAGATAGATTTTCTTGCAGTAGAATCCCCTTTTCCTTGGTGTTCCTCTTGGGGCTCCATGTTTTTTGTGCGCAGCCGAGGAAACTTTCCATCAACAAGCATAAGAAGAGGCTGAAAATGAAGGAAATGGCATTGCCAAGAAGAGAAGAATTCAATGGATGTTTGCAAAGTTCCTTCTTCCATTGAAGAGTTGGAGATTCTTATTATCAAAGCCACTTTCCACAAGAAGTTCATCCCACATTTGCGGAAACATATTACCATCATGATGCAAGCTCTATGCGATGGACTGTTTCCTCTTCCCATTGAAACAACAGAAACTTTCATCTTGGTGGAAAATTGTTTGGGAACAAACTAAAGAGCAGAAGCAGAGAGAATGACTATCCATGGAAGATTTGGTATTCATTGAGAAGTTTCCAGAAATCATCAAGTGGGAGATCGTGAAGAAGCTTCAGGAGTCATGGTCTGTGGAGGTTCACGAAAACAAGAAGGAAAAGAGTTGGAATTTGTTCGTGGATGCTCAACAGCAAGATACGTGGGATGCTTGGTGCACTGACAATCTTCTGTTTGTCCAATTAGCAACCCACTGGAAGTTGGTAGACAGAGTATTTTTCACAACATATACTATTGAAACCCTCAAAAGCTGGCATTATAATAATGGCACAACAACGATCCTAAGAAGAATGAGTTTTGATACTTTTAGAACGGAATATCTCCCCCTTTGTAGTGGTTTGAAAGCCGAATTCAGAGATGTTGAAAAGAAGGAAGTAGAGGAAATGTTGGCCACAGAATCCCCTAGAGACTGAAGCCCTCTCTAATTCTATTCTTTTGAGTGCTGACCAATTGGTTGGAGCCAACCCCCTAATGAATGATGCAATCAAGAGACAGCGTTAGAACGAGTCCAGAGGTACGTGAGAAGAGAGAAGGCAAAAATCAAAGCTGAGAATGAGCTCACAGTAGAAGCCTCCTTTGATGCCCTTAAAGTACTCTTTACAGAAGTCCCCATGGCGACTCAAGGTCCCCTTCCTAGTCAGACTCATCCTGGAAATATTGATGTGACAGGCCAGCAAATGTAGTCCCATTGCCAGTTTTTAAGGGAGAGTACAATGAAGACCCTGATCTTCATGTAGCAGAATTTATGGTAGCATGTATGGCTATGCCAGAACCCCTGAGCATTGGTTAGCAATATTCCCTACCACTTTCAAGGGCGTGGCATTTCAGTGGTATGAGAGACAAGTAGTAGGGACTTTTGGCACATGGGACGACCTGAATTTGGCCTTCCTCACTAAATTTGGGCGTGAAAGTTTTGAAGAGCGGATGCGAGAGGAGTTCATGAACCTAAGTCAGTCCTCTGGAGAAAGAGTAGAAGCTTATGTCTCGCGAATGAAATCCATCCTGAAGAGATGGACTAACCATCCTTTGGATGAAGGTATTCAGAAAGGAGTGTTTCTTAGAGGCCTACAACTAGAAGCTCGCAAGTTCTGGAATTGAGAAGACTAGTTAATCTACAATCTGCAATGGTGGAAGGTGCAAGATTGTATGACGAAGTTGAAGCAAGGCTATCAATGACTCCAGGAAGAGGAGTCTTACCTTCTCTCATGCCAGAAATGCTATACCCACCAAATGCAGTTTCAAGGACTGTTCCCTATCCCTATCCCCAGATGCAAAAAGTGACGTAGTATAGTGCACCTAATCCACTGTGGTCACCACAGACGACAGTGCCTCAAATGATGATTCAACCACAACAACAGTGGCCTCAAATAGTTCCTCCAATGGTAACTTAACAACAATGGAACCCTACCAACTGGAATCAACAACCCCAAGTCTTAGCAAGATCTCTGAATCAGAACCAGAACAGAGGACCCTTTCAATCAACCCAACCAGTATATGCAGTAATTACAGAAGCTTCCCAAAACCCTACTACAAGTACTTCAGGAGGTGAAAATCTGAAGGATTACTTATCCAACTCAGTTGCAAGTATCAAGAAAGAGCTTATGGATGTGATCACGGAGCACCTACGGACATTGAAGGTGAATACCGCCAATATATCCACCCCTACGGGAGTTGGAAGAGATGTGATGCACTCTAATACATGGTGTGGAAAGTGTCATCAAGCGGGAAATTTAACCACTGAATGTACCCGAAAACCAACCATTCATGGAGCCTTCTATTCCTACTATTTGCAGAAGAACCATACAGAGAGGATATTTGCTCTCTGAAAGAGATGCATGAGCGAAGACTGAAGGATGAAAATGCAAGATTAAATTTGCTAGAATCCAAAATGACAACACATGATATTGGGCCAAAGCCTAGGAAATTTGGTCCTAATTTTGGTCCAAGGAGGTTTCCCTCTCAAAGTTACAGAGGACAAGAGTCTGGGGTGGTCAAAGATCAGAGGTGGAATGTTACATCTGTGGAGAAAAGAGTCATATCTCCCCAAATTGTCCAAAACCTAGACAATCTGTGGATTACAAGCCCTTATGTAGGTGATGCAAAGGAGAAGGCCACATTGCAAAGGATTGTCCAAGTCCAACCCTTGTAAAGGCCAATGGCACTGATAGCCAACAGAAGGTACAAGAGCCTGCCTCCACTTTGGTAGAGTTGGAAGTTGCCACTGTCATGCGCAACAAGAAGAAGGGACCAATTGTCCAAGAAGAGGACAATTCTCTTGCTAAGACTGTGAAGTTCAACCTATCAACAGAGGGACAGAGCGGTACAGGACATAACAGTGCAGTACAGAGCACTGTTGTGCTACAGAGAGTCACAAAGACAGTCCCAAAAACAGGACTAGAGGTCCAAGAGATAGATGATGCAGAAGCACCTCTAGAAACAGAAGAAGTGCCGATGTTGCCATTGTTAGAACAAAAAGGAAAGATGAAAATGGGTGTAGCCCCATTCTCAAGCAGGCTTGAGAAGCCTGTGGATCCTATCAAAGAATATGACTTGGTAAAAGACTTTTAAACCTAACTTAACATTCCGGCAGTTGCTGATGCTGTCTCCCAGCTGCCGAAAGAAATTCAAAAGCAACTTGACAAGAAGACCCAGACTAAGGATTGTTCCCCCAACAACAATAAAGTCCAACAAAGTCGCAGAACCTGCGAAGAAAGTAGATGTGGCTAACGCCTTCCTAGATCCTGGAACCCCAGAGATTAGTGTACGGATTGAAGGATGCTTTACCTTAGATGCATTGATTGATGGAGGTTCATCAGTAAACATAATGATGAATGTTACATTGAAGGACTTAGGGTTGCAAGGATTTCAACCTACACATTGGCTTATCAGATTGGCAGACCAAAGTAGAATTAAATTGTTGGGCATCCTCCCATATGTAAAAACAACCCTTGTAGGAAAAAATTATTGGCTGACATATTTGGCGGTCAAACCAAATTCTTATGGGACCTCATACCCTCTGTTAATGGGAAGACCTTGGCTTTTTGAAGTGAGAGCCAAGATGGACTGGTTCAAAGGAACCCTAACTGTAGGCAGAGGACCCAACAAACTGGTGTTGAAGTTGTATGGATCGCAAAAAGGCAATGGATCCACATTCATCGAAGTCCTAACTAACTCCTCCAACAAAGTAACAGATGGTACAAGCAACTGACCCACCGAAGATTGAGAAGATTGCAACCTTGACATCACCGACAAACCTCAAGCAATTGAGAGGATTTCTTGGCCATGTGGGCTACTACAAAAGATTTATTGCACATTTTGCAACCAAGGCAGCCCCTCTGCACAAGCTCCTAAGGAAAGATGCAGATTTTCTTTGGATTGATGACTGTGAAAAAGCCTTTAATACCCTAAAACAGTGCCTTATCTTGGAACCTCCTAAATAGACGAAGGAGTTCCATATGCACACAGATGCATCAGTTGAAGGGCTAGATATTGTCTTATGTCAAAAGGGCCCCTCTAAATTAGATCAACCAATAAATTATGCAAGCCGGAAGGTCACTGATAGGGAGCGGAACTACACAGTGACAGAGCTTGAGTGCTTGACAATGGTGTTTGCACTAGAGAAGTTTAGACACTATCTATTGTCAACGCATTTCAAGTTCTACATGGATCATGAAGCCTTGTCCTTCCTGATGAACAAAGCTGATGTTAAAGGACGACTTATGAGATGGTTGCTCCTATTCTAGGATTTCGATTTTTAAATGGTCACTAAGCCTGGCCATTCCCATGTCATAGCCGATCATCTATCACGGATCTCTCAAACTGCAGAAGAGGAACAGGATGATCCAAACCTTCCTGATGCTTCCTTATTTCTAGTTGACCCATTAATCCACCCACCAGACGGAAGCAGAATAGATACATCTAGTATGTATAGATTATGTCACAAAGTGGTTTGAAGCCAAAGTCCTAAAGCGAGACAATGGTAACAGTATAGCCCTGTTAATGTACGAGAATATTATCACCCATTTTGGCAGTCCCCTCGAGCTAGTAAGTGACAGAGGTACTCATTTCCTTAACAAAATCATGGAGGAGCTGACAGAGCTGTATAAGATTCGCCATCGCAAGTCTACTCCTTACTACCCTAGAGCCAACAGCCAAATTGAAGTCACCAAATGCATCCTTTGCTCGATCCTAACTAGAACAATTGCCACACATCGTTGGGACTGAGATGATTGAATTATAGAGGCCCTCTGGGCATACAGAACCTCCCATAAGGCAACTACAAGACAAACCCCTTTCCAGCTAGTGTATGGTACAGAAGTCGTCTTCCCTATTGAACTAGAATTGCCCTCTTTACAAGTGCCAATTAAAGAACGCTTGGGAGATGATGAGTCACTGCAACGCCTCCTCCTACACTTGGAATGCTTGGATGAGATACGGTGGATGGCCCTACGGTTTATGGAAACCACTCAAGTGTGATGCAAGGCCTATCATGAAAGTTTCATCAAGCACAAGGAGTTCAAAGAAGGTGATATTGTCCTAGCCTATGATTCGAGATTTGGCAAGGTTCTTGGCAAGCTTCAACAACAGTGGATGGGCCCATATAAGGTACTTGATGTCAATCCTAATGGCTTTGTTCAGGTGCAGACCATTGATGCCTCTGATGATCCTTTCCTGATCAATGGCTATCGTATGAAGAAGTACTTTCCTCCTTGGGGATCTTGACAATCACAGTCAACCTACCCTCCCTCTTTTGGGCATTGCACTGTCCTTCTCGTTGTGCCTTTGATAGCCCTTATGATTCTCCTCATGAGGCGGTCTCGTTCTGCTAACCCCTCACAAATACCTCTCAATCTGACCTTGTTCTCTTCTCGTCTAATCCAACCACGGTGGCGAGTTTGGTACTGACACATGGTATTTCTACCATTCTCTTTCTTAACAAAAAAAAGGAAGAAAAAAAAATAAAACAAAAACAAACAAAACTATTATGGGAGAAAAGGAAGTAATTCCTTGTCATAATAGACCTCGTTCCAAGAAAAAGTGGAAACACCCTTGGGCGGGAAGCTGACTGTGGAAAAGGTAGTAACTGTCAAGATTGTGGGAGAAAAGGAAGGAGTCTCACTTGAAGCTTTCTTGCTTGCACAATGGGGGAATACACACAAGGGTGGAGGCTCAAAAACAGTTTTTCTCATCTTAGTTGTGTAAGACAAAAGAACTCTCATACAAAGAAATAGAAGAACCCTATATATGGGTCTCAAACCAAAGACAACTAACTAAGGTGGCATACTAACTGAGCCACGAACTAGAGTAGATAAGGATACCTGTCATCTAGCTATTATTCATGGCAACTGACAAGTCGGTGACATAAATGCACAACGGTCACCCTGGCATATCACGAGTGGAGCTTGATATCTCAACACTCCCCCTCGAACTCAATCCTAATTCCTGTACACCAAGCAGGTCTCTGAACTTGCGCAGCTTCTCTGCGCCCAATGCCTTCGTGAATATGTCAGCTACCTAATCCTTTGTGCTGACATAAACTAGATCAATAAGACCTATTAAAACCCTCTCCCGCACATAGTGATAATGCACCTCAATGTGCTTTGTTCTAGCATGATAGACTAGGTTATTTGCCAAGTGTATACTACTCATGTTGTCACAATAAATGACAACTGGCCCATCTGTAGACTGATGTATATCATAAAGTAGCTTATGCAACCAAGCTACCTCACATGCAACCATTGCTGCACCCCTGTACTCAGCCTCTGTGCTCGACAAGGCAACTGTAGGTTGTTTCTTGCTGCTCCAAGTGACTGCAGCACTCCCAAAAGAGAACACATATCCACTGGTAGATTGTCTATTAGAAATACTACCAGCCCAATCAGCATCAGTGTATCCATGCAACTGTATCTGAACCCCAGTCTCATAAAATAGTCCATACTGCAATGTGGACTTCACATACCTGAGTATGCGTCTAGCCGCATCCAAATGTGGTTTCCTTGGAGCCTGCATAAACTGACTTACCAATCCAACAGCATAGCTCAAATCCGACCTGGTAATAATCATATAAATCAAACTTCCTACTATGTGTCTGTACATAGTAGGGTCTTCCAGAAGCTCACCTGCATCTGCGCTTAGCTTCACATTCTGCTCCAAAGGAACTGAAATAGGCTTACAGCCTGTCATGCCATATTTGGACAGCATGTCCAATCCATACTGCCTTTGCAAGAGCCATATCCCACTTGGTGATCTAATCACCTCAATGCCCAAGAAATAACGTAGCTCTCCCAAATCCTTCATCTCGAACTTTTGCTTCAATAGCATTTTCACATGAAGGATATCTTCATCACTGTCACCTGTCATAATCAAATCATCAACATAAATGACAAGTAGCATAATACGTTTCTCTGTTTTTCTCACATAAAGTGAGAAATCTGCCTTGGAAATCTGAAAGCCAATAGTGACAAGATAATGTCCTATCTTGTCAGACCATGCTCTAGGCGCTTGCTTCAAGCCAAACAATGCTTTATTCAACCTGCAAACAAACTCAGGATGAACAGCATGCACATAACCTGGTGGCTGCTCCATATAGACCTCTTCTTGCAAATCACCATACAAGAAGGCATTCTTTACATCCATCTGATGTAAAGACCATTCCTTTGATGCAGCCATAGCAATGACTGCTCTTATGGTTGCCATCCTTGCAACCGGACTGAATGTTTCTTCATAATCAATGCCATATGTTTGTGCATACCCCTTGACTACTAATCTTGCCTTGTATCTATTCACAGAACCATCTGCATTGTATTTCACCTTATAAACCCACTTACAACCAATTGCATTCTTACCTTTAGGCAAAGGTACCAATTCCCATGTAGCATTTGCTTCCAAGGCATCCATTTCTTCATCCATGGCTTTCTCCCATTTCTCTTTTCCCATGGCTTGCTCAAAAGAAGTGGGTTCTGGTTCATGTATCACTTTGACCATATAGGCATAGTGAATGGCTGTAAATCCATCATATTTCAGCCTATCCACAAGATACCTAGCTCTGGTAGACCTGCGCAAAGTAGATTCACTCCCAAGTGCTCTCAAAACATCCCTGGTCTTCCTTACTCTAGGTGTAACAATAGAAGGAATACCCAACTCATCATCAATGCTCTGTTCTGAGCCACTGGATTCACCATCCACATAAGAGTGACCTGCATTCACATCAAATATGGGCTGATCTACCTTCTCTTTTCCTTTTCATGATACCTGCATACCATTATCTGCATTGCTTTGAGAAGATTGTCCTGATCTCAATCTGCCTGTCCATGGCGAAGAATGTGAACCACTGCTAGAGGACGCTCCAGGTCCACTAATATCTTGTGACTGCTGCTGTGAATTCTGTGCAGCATTACCATTTTGTGCATCTACATTATCAATCACATTTACTGGTTTATACCAGATACTCATCTCATCAAAAGCAACATCTCTGCTCACTGTAAACTTACTAGTAGAAGGGTTATAGCATCTATACCCTTTTTGCTGCAGAGAATAACCAATAAAGATGCACTTCTCAGCTTTTGGATCCAACTTGGATCTCAACTCATCTGGCACATGAACATAGGCAATGCAGCCAAAAATTTTCAAATGAGAGATATCTGGTTTCCTACCAGTATACCTCTCCTCTGGAGTCATCCCATGTATTGCTGCAGTGGGAGTCCTGTTCATTATGTAGACTGCTGTAGCAACTGCTTCAGCCCAGTAAAAATTTGGCAAGTCTTTTTCGTTGAGCATGGCACGAGATACCTCTCCAATATGCCTATTTTTCCTTTCTGCAATTTCATTTTGTTATGGGGTATGACTACATGAATATTGCTGCTTTATGCCATGCTCCTGCAAGAACTTTGCAAACTCATTTGAGAGGTACTCTCCCCCTCCATCTGACCTTAGGCATTTTATTTGCAGGCCTGTTTCTTTTTCAACCATAGCTTTAAGAGTTTTGAAATGCCCAAAAACTTCACTTTTCTTTTTCATAAAATACACCCAAACTTTTCTGGTATAGTCATCAATAAAAGTGACAAAATAATGACAGCCTCCAAGAGATGCAGCTTTAGTAGTCCACATATCAGAGTGGATTAATTCCAATGGCTTCTTACTCTCTTGAACATGTCTAGGAAATGGTTTCCTTGCCTGTTTTCCAAATTGACAGGCTTCACATACCTTATGCATTTCTGCAACCTTGAATTTAGGCAATCCTACAACAATATTTTGGGCATGCATTGATTTGAGTCGCTGTACATTAACATGACCAATGCATTTATGCCAGATATCAATATCTGCAACTACACCGGTCCCATGTGTAAACATTGCTGCACTCAATTCAGGCATGTCTGCATCCAATGTAAACATTATGCCCTTCTTCTTTCCTTTTGCTATCAAGCGACCTTTATTTTTCATATCCCCAACAAAGCATCCATGAGGATTAAATCTGACCTGCAAGCCCTGCTCAACCATTTGACCAACAGAAACCAAATTCTTGGTGATATTCGGGACATGAAATACATCGGACATGTATTTCTTTTTCCCATCCTGCATAGACAAAGGAATTTTTCCAATCTGCACAATAGGATGTGCAGTATCATCACCAGTCTCCACAAATCCTGGTTTTTCCATTTTCCTTGCATCCTCCATCCATTCTGCATGACCTGTCATGTGGTTTGATGCACCTGAGTCAACATACCATACATCGTTGCTTTCTTCTACACTTGTCACAGAATTATTCATGTGCTGCACCATAAACAAATGCTCATTTCTGTCATCACCCTGTCTACTAGAAGATGCATAATTCACTTGTTGTAGTTTTCCATTCATGATGTCATTCTGCTTTTTATAGCAGTCTTTAGCCATATGACCCATTTTACCATAGTAGTAGCATTCAACATTACTGTTTGCATTTTGGCATCTTTGCCATCCACCATGACCTCTTTGGCTCCCCCTGCCTCTAGAAATACCATGTCCTCCTCCATAGGACTGGTTTTCTTGAGTTTGCTACATATTCTGATTTCTACCACGGCCTCCAAATCGGCCTCCTCTACCTCTGCCTCTACCTCTTCCAGCATTTGAGTAGAAGACAGCTTCTTTTGAAGTTCCTCCTGAAGAAGATGCACCACCATTTCTCTACTCCTCAGAAATTAGAAGAGCAATCAACTCCTCAAAATCAGGAAATCTTTCACGGACGAAAATGGATATTCGGAATTGTGCATAATCCTTTCCTAGACCATTCAAGGTCACTGAGACTAAATCATCATCTTCCACTGGCGACTCAATGGAAGCAAGTGCATCTGCAATCTTCTTCACCTTCATGTGGTAGTCATTGATGCTCATACTTTCTCTTTGCACATTGTGCAACTCTTGCTTGAGCTGCATTTTCCTGGCTTGCATATTTGTGCTATACATTTTTTACAAAGTATCCCATGCCTCCTTTGGTGTACTTGCATCCTGAATATGCACAATCATAGAGTCTGAAATGCTGATAGACAGCCAATACATAACTTTCCTAGCTCTCTCATGACATGCTTTAAATGCCTGCATTTGCTGTTGATTGGGAACATCAGGAAGAACTGGTTCTTCTTCATTTCCTGCAACAAATTCCCAATATCCTTTTCCCATAAGGAAATTCATCATTCTAAACTTCCATGCTTGGAAGTTATTCTTGTCAAGCTTTTCAGTTACAATCTGTGGAAGAGAATCAGACGCCATTACAGAACACTGCAAAAAATTCTGTCACTGCAAAAAACACAGCTTCACCCTCACAAGGGCAAATCTGCAAAACTGGCAAAAGTGGTATTTGACCACACAGTCACTTCCTAGTGACGATTTTGCATCAACAAGCAACAAGGATGATTCTGTAACTCCCAATGTCTCTGCGCACAAGCATACGATGCAATTTCTACAGTAACTTTTCATCGACCTGTAGAACAATGGTCGCACAGGATAAAACTGGGCCTTTTCCTGAGTGCGTATAGAAAACTTCCGCCTCCAAAACAGGCCCCAAAATGGCCTCAAATATAAAAAAAGGGTCGCCATGGGCTGAAGCCCCTTCCCGCAGCATATACTGCCCTCTTGCTTCACCGCGAAAGGCGTCTCAACCTGAGACAATGCACTCTTGCAATTTCCGGCTGTGCTATGCAGAGATCTGCTCCCAAAACAGAAAATGAAAGCAACACTGCTCCTCTTACCAGAACACCGCAAGCTTGGCTTGCTTTCTTGAGCTCCTTACTACGAACAAGGCTCTGATACCATGTCAAGATTGTGGGAGAAAAGGAAGGAGTCTCACTTGAAGCTTTCTTGCTTGCACAATGGGGGAATACACACAAGGGTGGAGGCTCAAAAACAGTTTTTCTCATCTTAGTTGTGTAAGACAAAAGAACTCTCATACAAAGAAATAGAAGAACCCTATATATGGGTCTCAAACCAAAGACAACTAACTAAGGTGGCATACTAACTGAGCCATGAACTAGAGTAGATAAGGATAGCTGTCATCTAGCTATTATTCATGGGCGGTGTACCAACCGCATCTGCAACTAACAAGTCGGTGACATAAATGCACAATGGTCACCCTGGCATATCACGAGTGGAGCTCGATATCTCAACAGTAACACCCCGCAGTTCAGGATAGCTAACTCACCAGTAGAACCTTTCTAGCAAGTAATTTGAAGCCACCTCCCTTGGTGCGTTGTCTCTGCAATATCTATCTGTCTGTCCTTCTTAATAGATGATCTTTCTTACAAATCATTGAAGTACGAGACTTGTTGGCTGCCTCCCTAGGTATACCTCATCTTCAATATCATGATGACAACAATAGCCGACATGATCTTCATCACCAACCCCTTCAGTGATGTGAGCTTTTATCCTAACAGGATGGGGACGTGAGTATGGGCTGCCCTTTGTATCTATTAGTGAGCATGAGACAGAGGGTGGGGTGAGTGACTAGTTTTTCCCTTTAAATCAAATGAGAGGTGAGATGTGTGAACGAAGTGTTGCACACACAGGTTGGGCCTCTCAATGCACAACGCATGATTTGTTCCTGTGCACTGCACTATAAGGCTCCATGGCCTTCTTCTTGCACTATATGCCGACACAGGAGGGCGGGATGCACAGTTGCACCATCAAAAGCGCACAAGGCATACAAGCTCTACACAAGTGACAGTGAGGATTACATTAATGGGTTTCAGGAATGGGCTACCCTCTGTATCTTTCAAAAGAGCATGAGACAGAGGGTGGACTGAGTGTGACAGATGGTTCTTCAATCCATTATTGAGAGGTGAGGATTGAGGGACGTTACGACAATTGGCGTTAGGTTCATTTATGTTTCCTTATGCACCCATGGGATGGGTCTCTACCATCAGCACATGACACGTCACTCTATTCTGTACATGCACTACAAGGCTCCCTGGCCTTCCTCCTTGCACCTATGCCAGACAAGGCGGGATGCACTAATGCACCATCAATTGTGCACCCTGGCATACTCCCCCTACACCACCTCCTTGTCGATTCCTAAACTGGGTGTGGGATCTAGGTTTCCATTAATATTAACTTGAGTGATGTAAGTTATGGGATGAGCGATTGTTTTCTCATCCCATTTGAGTGCTAGTGAGCTGAGTGACTATCCTTCATCAACGACATCTCCCCCAACGGGCTTTATCAACCAGCTACCTCCTTGGGTGCTGCTGCATGGTCCCTGCCATGCTGACTAAACGCTAGAGCGAGCCGTGGTACCTCCTGCAGCCGACTCCAACCCTTCTGCAGCCGACTCCAACCCTTTTGCAGCAGTGACAGTTCATTCGACCATATGTGAAAACGGGCCAAGTGTTCCTAACCCTACGTTTATGATTGCAAGTGTACGTTATGTTTTAAGTGTGGAGACGCCCGCGTCCAGTCGGTTGACGAGCCCTAGGTTATGTTGCTGCATCTAGCCCTGCCTAATAAGGTCTTAAGTGTGGGGACGCGTCCTTGCGCATCAGTTCTACATATCATCATGGAAATACATCTATCCACCTCCAAATGCAGAAATTTATTTTTTATACTCTGATGGGGTCCCTTCCCCACTCATTTGTTATATTTCAACCTGTCCCCGGGGCTGTTCATTGTCCATTTGCCATTATCCTTTATTTTGCGATTTTTCCATATGAACGCATCCTACGTTCACTAAGACTCACATCCAACCTTACAACCTTGTTCATCCCATCAAATGCCCCTTTTTCCTTTTTACCAACCCCTGTTCCGATCGATGATTCTTGAGTTATTAATTTTTGACACATTTCCTGTAAATTGGACGGTTTTCCATGTGAACGCACCTTTATTTCTTCCGAACACAAATCTAACATGACAGTCCTATCTTCCATCTTTCTTGTGACATTTTTCCTTTTTGCTCCCTGTCAATCTGATGCAAGGTTGGTCTGTTATTACTTTTTGCGGGTTTTCGGGACATTTTCGTGCATAATTTTCACATTTTTTTCCATGTGCACATGCCCTATTTGCACCGGACATCTTTTCTAATTTGACAGTCATGTCCCGCCCTTTTTCCTTTTTTCTCCCTCCTCTTCCAATTTCTAGATTTTTAGTTATTAATTTTTCCATGTGTTTTCGGGTGTCTTTTTTGTGTTTTTTGCATGTGAATACCTCCTCTCGCTGCTAGCAGTGCATTTTGACATGACAATCCTGTGCATTCCCCTCCTCCGGACATTTTTCCTTTTTCTTGTCCTCTATTCCGGTGCACGGATCATTCCATATTAATTTTTGCATCTCTTTTCGGGTATGATTTTTGGGTTTTTCCCATATGAACGTGTTCTCTCTCGGTCGCAACCATGTGTTGACGTGATAAGTTTGTAGGGCACATTATTAGGCACATTTTTTCTTCTTTCCGCCCTGTGTTCCGACGAGCTGATTTTTCCCTATTAATCCTCATATGTATTTTTGGAGCCATTTTTCGTGTGTTTTCCATGTGACCACCCTGATTTTGCCCCGGGCCCCATGTCGCATTTTTTTATCATCTTCTTCTCGTCTCCCTGCACATTTTTCCTTTTTACGATTTTTCGATTTAGTGTATGGTTTGGGTTTTATTAATTTTTCTTCCTTTTCGTCGTGTGGCCGCGTCTCTCGTGTCACGCATGAACGTGCATGTTTTTTGTTTTAAGTGCCTCGGGATGCCCTCGTGGCCCCTGTGCCTCGCGTGTCACCGTCCTTGCCCTATCTGATCTCACCGATGCAAATTTTTTTTCCCTCCCGCCCCGCGCCGACGCATAAGGCGAGGGTGCACTCCTCTTTTAATGGACTTCAAAACTGAAATATACCAACCAACACAACCATTTAAACCAAAAAAAAAACAAAAAAAATCTAAAACAAAAATAGAAAAAAACCAACACACAAACAGTAAACAACCACCAATAAAACAAAAAAAACAAAAAAAATACACAAAATAAACAAATTAAAAACAAACAAATAAATTAACCACTTAAAAAAATAATAACAACAATAGCACCAAAACAACAAACATAATAACAATAATAGACAAAATATAATAACAAAAATAAAAAATATAAAACCACATATTTTATTAATTAAAAAACATTAACAAAAAAAAACTTGCCTTACCTATTTGTTGCCCCGCGGCCTCCTCCTCGTCCACGTCTTTCCCCCCTCCATCGTCGTAGTGCTCGCCTATCCCACCTCGTCCCCTCCTCCTTCAGTGCCCGTAGCCGCCCCACCTCGTTGCCTCGCCCCGCCTATCGCACCTCGTCTGCTCCTTCCTCCCGTCCCCTCCTTCTTCAGTGTTGCCGCCGCCCTACCCCTCCTTCACGTTCTCTCCGCCTATCCCACCTCATCCCCTCCTTCTTCAGCGCCCACAGTCGCCCCACCTCCTCGCCTCGCCCCACCTATCCCACCTCGTCCCCTCCTTCCTCCCGTCGCCTCCTTCTTCATCGTTGTCCCCACCTCGCCAATCCCTCCTTCGTCCGTGGCCTCCTCCTCCTCGTCCACGTCTCTCCCCCCTCCATCGCCGCGATGCCCCACCCCTCCTCCTTCTCCTCCTTCATGCTCTCTTCACCTACCCCGCCTCCCCTCCCTTAATTCACTACCCTAACTTAATTATCTAACTAACTTAATTAACCTAACTCACTTAATTAATCTAACTCACCTAATTCACCTAACTAACTTAATTCACTTAATTTACTTAATTCACCTAAGTTACTTAACCTAACCTAACCTCACTTAGATCACCTAATTAACTAACCTCAACTAACCTCGTTTCCCCCCGTTCTAGCCCCTTTCCTGCCCCTTCTCCACTCTACCCCCAACCTCCACACACCATGTAGCCGTCCAGGTGTGCATGTGCGTACGGGAGTGCCAGCGGGTGTTCACGTGCGAGGACGCACGTTTGGTCTTCTACATGCAGTGGAGCGTGCCGTCCCCGAGCACACAGAGGTGTTCACACATAAATTTTATAAAATTTTCTAAAAATTCCTTCCTTAATTGGGTAATTTTTTGGTTGATTTTGTTGATTATAATATAGAGAATTAATTGAAAAAAATTAACAATATTTAAAATCCTTTTAAAATTCATTAAAAAGTGAGAAAAAAGCATTAAAAATCCCTAAAAATAAAAAATAAATTCAAAAAAATCACAAAAAACTCCATCAATGCATTTGACTACTTCTTGAATATTTTAAAATAAAAATTATACCAAAAAATAAAAAAATACACAAAATACAAAATCAAAACACACCTAAATTACAATTAGAACATATAATAATAATTTCACCCAAACAGTAATTAACATTACCTAAACCAAATGTTTATTTTTTTCAATCAGTGGTTTTTGCTTTTTTGTTGGATTCCTTGCATTTGGGACTACTCAGTGCACCCTCAATCACTTGCATACCTACCCCTACCAGGTATCTATTTTTCATGCTTTATTTATTTTTGGTCATCCCTTAACCATAGTTAATTGTTAAAATGAACTTTATTCACCCACTTTTTCATGCGCGCTTGCACTAAATAGAAACGAACCAACCGTCACAAAAGTGCACGCGCTGAAAAAGAAGAGCGCTCTAGACACCTTAAATTTTTAATCAATGAATATGCATTTAGAGACCTGAGTCTGGGGATCGCAATCCGGGTTTCGTTAAAAGCATCGTTTCACATTAATACATTGTAACTAATAGTTTAAAAATGAATCGCCATTTTCTTATTAAAGTTTACAACCTAATAAAATTTCAACCATTGTAATAATTTATTAAAATAAACCCTTCACTAAAAGCATTCCCCTCACTACATTTTTTTTCCCTTTTCAATAAATACGCTTCGTGGGATGGGCACGTATAGTCCTTTAAGCTAACATTGTTTATCAAAGTTCTGGTTATGTCCTGATTAGGGTTTTGAGGTATTATGGTTTGATTGTGTGATACAATTACAGGTGCAGTTTGTAGTTTTTTTTTCTTTTTTGCCTGATACGGGGTCTTGGTTGACTGCTTGTTGCATAGCATGAAGCTTTCGGTCGCATATGTGTAGAGGTCATGTCGAATTTTTTCTAGGATGTGGGTTGTTTGGGGTGGTCAATTGGTTAGTTATGTCTGTGTGTGCTTCTTTTGATCGATTTCTTTTTTATAGCTATTTTGTTGTTTTGCAGACATTCTCTATGATTGTCTGTGTTTGTGGTGTGTGTACATTCCATCTGAATGGCGCCTCATGCTCCTCCTCCTGTTCAGTATGTCCCATTGATCAATAGGGATTATTCTTCCCTACTGACTTTTGAGCCTATCGCGAAAGCAGGCCTTGCAACTTTCATGGCTGCTTCACTCCCTTTGATTCCAGACGATCCATCCCTGTGTGGTGAATTTCTTGTATCGTACAGTAAGAAATCAGGCTTGGTCGTGGTACTTCCATGGTATTGACACCTAGAGGATTAGGGAAGGCTTTTTCTCTTCCCTACAAAGGAGAACCCTTTGTTACAATCAGACAGTTATTCTTGAATGACGAGATTCTCAAGCTATTACAGAAGCAGACCAAAGAGGCCCTTGATGCCAAGAAGGTGATTAACACTTTAGGAGTGTCTTTTTCAATGACCACTGATCCTCTTTGGAAGCTAGTTTGCCAATTCCTCCAAGACAAGTTCATGCCTGCCAAAACACCATCTCACTATTTGTCCACAGAGCTCTTCACAACTTCCAGGATGGTGTTAAAAGGGGTTTCCATTGATTGGAGTACTTACCTTCTTACGAAGATGGACTAATATTTTGTCAAAGTGACCAAAGGGAATGCTACCACTGTAACTTATGGTTCATATTTATCTACTTTCTTGACATATTCAGGCCTTAAGAAGGGTGTGCTACCTCCTCCTCCATCTGATCCAGTACCTCCCCCTCCACCTCAGAAGATTCAGAACCCATTGATGTAGAGGACCTTGACTCCCCTCCTCCATTGGTCATTCAGCGGAAGTGCTTGAAGCGTGTAGCAGATAGAATTTCAATCATTCCTTCAGTAACAATTCTTGCTACCTCTGGAAGTGACCTTCATGTCTACCTCACATGCAACAATTTATTCACGGCACATCGAGAGGGTTCTTTGGAAATATCAGTTCCTTTGCTGAACAGTTTAGTTTCAGGGGATGCCATTCCTTTCCTTTGTAACGACATCCAGAGTTCCATTGAACTCTTAGTGACAACTTGTGTTCAACAGTTATATGCTTCTTTCTATAAATAATTGATGCAATCCAAAGACTAGATGCATAAGGCAACCACAGAGTTAGCCTCTGCTAAAGACACTCTTGCCGATCTGTTTAAGCAGACGGAGCAGCATACACAAATGATTGAGACCCAAAGAGAATAAATATCTTCTTTGAAAACTCAGCTAGCAAAAGCTCAGTCAAAGAGGTCACTTGAGTTTCGGAAGAGAAAGAGAAAATGTCCAAAGAAGCTCAAGAGTTTAAGACTCTAGATACAAAACTCTCAGCTTTGCAGACTGCTCACTATACATTGGAATCCCAAGCTTCCCAAATTAAGCAGTTGCTGGACCAACTGGCACAGGCATGGTCCATTCCTCCAAGCCCCAAGGTTCCTACGATTCCTTCTATATCTCAGCACAGGACTTGGCAATTCTCTAGAGACAGGCCACATTATGTCCATTGTTTCAAGATAAAGTGGAAAGATTGCAATCCAGGATGGATTTATTATCATCTACATTTGAGCAATTTCAGGAGTATGTTCCTCCAGACCATTCCTTTTTTGTCCACTATTAGTTGTAGAAGTTGGCCTTTATCTTAAGCTCTCAACGATGGATCTCCCTCTTCCAGAGGATGGTTAGAGTGGGGCTTGATCTTCTGATTTGCTGACAGAAGTTGTCTGTATGGTTTTTGAAGATTCTGTGATAACGAATACCATGTTGCTGTCTTATATGTATCTACGAGGTGATCTATTAATTTCAGATGATGTAGATTTGGCTTGGTATGTGGGGGATGTGGTCTTACAAGCTGCCTTATATGTCAACCATTTGGAGTTGAGGATAGATGACATATTCCAGTGCTATTCTTATAAAGTGGCTACTTGCCCTGACACTTCATGGCATTCAATGATTGATTCTGTAATCTTGAACCAACGCCAGAATATAGCTTCTACTTATGTGCAGAGCACTAACCAACTGAGGGTGGATCTCCTAGCTTATCTTTCCAAGAACCATCCATTTGATTTATCCTTCTTTGATGCCTACCATCGACGATCTATTTTAGGTCCCTCTATTCCTAGCTTTTTGTACTATTAACAAATGGCCCATTGCTATGATGCCTATTTTTCCCTTTATAAATTCAACTCAGCAGCTATCTTACCTCTCCTTTTCCAACCTCAGGGTTTTCCTCAAATTCCAATCTTTACCTATTGTTCTTTCATTGAAGATCGAGTCTTTTTCCCTTCTCTGCCATGCCTTCTCCATCTATCCATATCCCTTCTACTTTTCCTGCTTATCAATTGACACCTTTCCTAACTAATTCGCTTAAATTTCCAGCCACTCCTTCTTTAGCTTATTCCTCATTTTATGATTTTTCCTACCCATCTCTTCATCCTCTTTTACTTATTCCACTTCCATCTCTTGCCACTTCTATTTCTCAATCCCCTCAGTTGGTTAGTGGATACGAAGGATTTGATCAACAGATTCCCAGAAAAAGAGGATGGAGCTCAACTGATTCTCTCACAAGACCACAGATTAATTGGCCACTAACTCTAGGGGACTGGACAAGTGCTAGTCAAGCATACCAAAATTATCTCCATTTTTCTCAACAATATTCACAATCTCTAGATCCTTCAGTGAGATTGACAACCCATTTTTCTTGGTACTTAGCATATATGCATAGGCATTCCCATAACAATCAAAAGGCCATTCCAAATCTTTGTATGAATGTCAATGTGAACATGGATTCCCAACAATAAGATGTCCTATATTTTCATGCCCTTTGTCTACCTAGCAGATACCTTGTTTTGCTAGAATGGATATGCTGCCTTCAATTCTTTCAGAATCCTCCAAAATCTTTTGTAGATGAGTCTTTATCCCTGGATCGCTTTCGTAATCATCAAGCCTTCAAGAGGGATCATCTTCATTGATACCCTTGGATATATCTTCTATGCTTCTTAATGAGACATTTTTTGGAGGTGCCATTCAGATGGTTGTGTTTGTTTATGTTGTAATAATTTGTATGTGATGAGTTCGTGCTGGTTGAATAATTTATTCGGAGAGCTCTCTTTTCAACTATTGATGGTGATGGTGGATGGCAAGCCTACGATGGAAAGTTGAAGAACCTCTTATATCCTTTACAAATTTGTTATGACTTTTTATTGTTTATCATATGTGTTAATGAATAATGAAGTTTTCCTTTAGTAATATTCTTTTCTAGAGATACAGGTGCTAAGTTGGAGTCATGGTTTGGAGTGATTGTTGAAGATATTGAAAAATATCAAATTGATCTCTTTAGTGAACTTATATTCTTTTTTTCCTTAGGTCCCGAGGATGCTTCCTTTCTAAGTGTGGGGATATGTTGAGAGTGAAAAAAGACTGAATTTTTGACTGATTTTTGTTGTTTTTGAGTTCTAAATGATTGATTTTTTATGGATTTAGAGTGATGTATGGTTTATAATGGAAGTATTTGAGAATGTTTTGGATGATATTGATTATGTTCTGGAAGTTCATGATGATTTTTAGTAGAAATATGAAGCTTTGTGATGTTCTGATAGGTTCTGTTGAGGTTCTGATTGGTTCTGATACCTTCTGTTTAGTTCTATTTTGTTCTGATTTTCTTCTGTGTGAAGCATGGATTGGTGAGATTGATGGAGGTTGAAATCTTTTGAAATCTTATTGAATGGTTTTTGATAGTTTGGAATGGATTTAGTATGATTTATGAGGATATGATGTTCTCTAATGACCTTTTGTAACCCTCTGTAAACCTTCTGTAGAGCATTTGTCTCTACTTTGTCTTTCCTCTGTCTCTATTCTGTATCTGCTCTGTTCCTGTTATGTTATGTTATGTTCTGTAGATCTTCTGTAAGTGTTCTATAGAATTTATGTGTGACTTTGGAAAATTTTTCTAACTTTTGGAAAATATGAATCTAAGTTCAAAAGATCTAGAACAAATGGAAGAAGCAGGTTGAAGACCAAAAAGAAGATTGAAGTGACAATGACAGTAGTGAGCTATGAAGAGACACTGTAGTGGCTCTAGTGCCTCTTTGCATCAGACATACCTCTTGGGAGGTGCATCCACGACCTAAGAAGGATTATTGAGAGTCATTATTGAGTATTGTAGTGAGGAGATGATGTACCATTGAGAGAGAGAGAGAGAGAGAGCTAGAGATAGCCAATTCTATCAAAACAGTGTATCTGTGTATGAGAGATTGAGAGAGAAAACTATGAAGACATTGAAGATGAATACTATGTGATTGATTTCCATTCAAAAATGGTGTATTCTTTTATATTCTTTGTTCTATTTAAGGATTTTATGAAGACGTTGAAGATTATGGTTGATTCTATCAAATCCGCCGGAGATATTTACTATAATGTTGCATGAAGAATTGCTATTTTCTTTGGTTTGGTTATCGAAAGAATGAAATAAAAGCTTTTTGATGTTACAAGATAGATTTTCTTGCAGTAGAATCCCCTTTTCCTTGGTGTTCCTCTTGGGGCTCCACCCTTATACATCTAGTGTACTGACCGGGGTAGCATCTATCGGTGTAGCCCCCATAGGGGTGCCACCTGTGGACGGTTGAGCAAAAGCCAAAGTAACTGGAGTAGACGTCCCCACAGGTGTGAAAAATCTTGGAGGTGATGCAACTCCAGCAGAACGACGAGATGGAGACACTGCGTCCATGCCTCTACAGCAACCACCTGAGCCACGCTCTCTGGAACTGCCACGAGAGCAAGGAGTAGTACATGTATCCCGAGCTGACCGCTGGCTCACTGCATCCGTATCTCTGTATCATCCCCCTAACCCTGAAGCACTCCCTCTCTCTGGCCCAAGTCTAGAACGTCGACCTCGTCTGCACGAAGCTGAAGCATCTGATCGCGCCGAAGTAGATCTAATAGAGCGGCCTGACGATGTCCAAGACAGCTCTTGGTCCACCATGTCTTTGAATCTCGCCATCTGATGTGGAGACATGTGTGTGAAGATATCCTGCAACTCCTCATTGCTCATCCCTCGACTCATCCTAATGATCTAAGTATCCAGAAAGGTCACCTGCATAGACAAAAAATGATATTAGTATAATCAATTTAAATCATACAAAGCACAGTAATATAAATCTTAAAAAAATGATCTCACTGAAAATTCATATCTTATGTATCCTTATAAGCGATTAGTCAACGAATTGAGTAAGTGGATGCTCCAAGTATGAAGTATCCTATGGTCCCATGTCAATCTCCTAACACAACTCGGCATAAACTGGAAGGTTGATAAACACCTCACCACAAAAGGACGAGTCACCTCATTCTCAAAGAATTCTTGGACTCCTGTATTTCCATCATTTTGTTACCCGATGCTGGCTTCTCTACATGCTCCAAGCTTTCGGTGGCCTGCACCCCTTGCAATATCGACCCCTCTATTTGCATATTGTCCTCATCTATGATCAGAACATCACTTTGATCATATACTCTTGCACTTTGGGGAGCTGAAGGTATAACATACCACTATCGAGGTTGTGGGGGGTTTGGATAGAAGATTACCTATTCACAAACACGTAGAAGAGAGATTAAACTATTGTGACATATACCATGTCGTAATATAATTAACAAACAAATGAGTTCATGCACCTATTCACAATGGGCTTGCAACATAAAGGTGTCACGCAAATCCGTCCATTTTTTTTCGGAATCTATTTTGAGAAATCCAAATGGACCTCGTTGAACTATTGCTCCAGGTCCTTCAAGTACCACTTTGAACCACTACACATCGAATAGTATCATGGAGAAGCTACTGTAATCCATAGTAACAATACTTTGCAAGTTTCCAAAATACTCGATCTCATCTATAACCATGTTTGGATCCGTTACTCATTATCGGCTCTCTTGCTCAAACCTTGCCATGATACCATAGTCTGTTGTGGAGTGCATTTTGTCAATACGCTCCACGCGAAAATATCATTCGCGCAACCACGCTACACTATATATTTAGTACTGTACACTGAAACACTCAAATTAGTTGTCGCATATAAAATATAGATACAACAAATCCTAAACACGTCATCACCTTTCGACTACATCCCCTCGAGAATTTTCACTCCTTGGTTGAGACCTTTGCCCCTTCGTGAGACGCTGCGGTCAAAGCTCCGTACATCCATTGCATTGGCATGAACCACGGCATCTCCTTCATGCCCTCAAGATATCGAATCAGTCGATGGCACGTACTACGTCGAAATTCAGATCGCGCTTCCTCTCGATCTTGCCTAGCTTGCTGGTACTTGGCGAGCCATGTTTCCATAGAGATATGGTGCAACATACAAAAGTGATTCACTTTCTCCTCCATTGCATCATCCATTCTTTTTTCTACCCCATTTTCAACCACCACATCTCCGATCAGTCTATCATTGTCCTTTAGTGATCATAGCATATTGTTGTCTGGATCCACTGTTGGTAGCCATTTTGAAATATGCACTAGCATCTCAGACACCAACCAACCTTCAGCCATGCTACCTTCTGGGCGAGCTTGTTATCACACAAAGCCTTTTAAGGTTTTCATAAAGCACTCCAAGAAGAACATTCATCACGTATGGACAGGTCCACCAATCTCCACGTCATCTATAAGATGCACAAGAAGGTGGATTTGTATCATGAGCATCTTGGTAGGTAGGTATTTCTCAAAGAGATAGACTGTCTCCACTGCTCCCCGCCTCGCAGATTCAATAGAGGACGTCTTAATCTCCTTCTGTGAGATCCATTGCACTAAAGTCGACAAAGTGTAAATGGCCCCGCCTATTTCTGGAGTAAGGCATCCTGTGATCACGATTGGTAGTACAAACTGCCACAAATGAGAAAGCATTATGAACAATGACTACACTCCAAATAGCAAAATGCTCAGGCCACTTACAATCCATTCGTAGTACAAACCTGACATATCTCATGCCAATCATGGGATTTTAGCCCTGATAATTGGCTGTCTTTAGAAAACATAGACCTGAGAGAACGCATCATACCCGTCGGAGTGCGGATAGACTTGACTATTTGCTTCACAATGCACTCTTCTTTAGTAGATAAAACCCAAGGAGTGCAAGGTAGCTGCACACGACCATCAGCATTCGACTACGGCCAAAGCGCCTCCATCTGGCCTACCTCCTTCAAATCCATTCGTGCCCCTATAGTGTTTCTCTTTCCTGTGATGTGGTCCCATAGCAAGCTGCCCACGTTCTTGAAAATATGCATGGGATCGAACAAGTGGTTGATCTGTAAGTGGATCCAATATGGCAACTCATAGAAAACTGAGAACCATTGCATTCCGTTTGGATGTGACTCCGCATGGACCATTTTCAGCTCGTACCAGCTTGCGGCATTCATATGTGTTGTTGAGGTTGTCCAAAAAAACCTTCCCTGAGTTCATGACCCTCTGGCAAGAAAGTGGCGTGACCTTGATATACCATCTTCTTCATGGTTCGTGACCTTTGGGAGTCTAATAGTGGCCCGCACAATGGATATGCACGATAACCTGAGGTAACCAGACCTGTCCCAACACCTCTATCCAGTGAATACAAACTTGAACGAGCTATGATAAATATTACCAACGAGAACGGAAGCCTATTTACTTGAGCACTCTCTGAATCCCGAAAAGTCATGCATCATCCACATGAGAATGGCTCGAATATTGGCGGACCGTCGACCATCGTGCTTGCTCATATCTTGCACGGTGACCCCCTCCTCCCACAAAATCTTAAGCTCATCAACTAATGGATGAAGATACACGTCCATATTTTTGACTTTGTAGCGGTCGGGGATGAGTAACCTAAGGATAAGATGTCTTTTCTTCGTAGAAAGCTATGGAGGGATATTGTAGTTGACAAGGACTATAGGCCACACATTGTAAGAAGTTGAGTGCAAACCGAATGGGTTCACGCCATCCATTGCAAGATCAAGCCGAAGATTCCTTGGCTCTCGGGCAAAGCCTGGGAAGGTAGAGTCAATGTGGCTCCATGTGCATGAATCTGCTGATATTCATTGAACTCCATCTATGGACCTATTCTGTGCATGCCACGTTATCAAGCTCACCATTCCGGACGTAGGAAACATGTGGTTTATGCGGAGGATAATCAGAAAGTGTCTAAGAAAATTTTGAGGAATGGTTTGCCCTTGCAAGTCTTGTCGATACCTATGAGCACCACACTTTGGACATGTCTCCATAGTCTCGTATTCTCCTCGAAACAGTATGCAATCGTTGATACATGCATGGATGATGTTGTAGTCCATGCCAAGCTTTCGTAAAACATGTCGTACATCATTATAAGACTCAAGCATGGTATTTGCAGGTGATAATATATGATATTTCAATAACCTGAAAAAAATCATAAAACACCTTGAAAAAGCACAAATGTTTTTAATGATAGTGCCGAAAAGAAATCAACGAAGCGTTCGTACAAGGTGCCTGAACAACTCGGTCACACTCGTATCGCTCCACCTGTATTTTGCTTGCACACTTAGAAGTGCAAGCAGTGTCTTCAGACGAGATATCCGACACCCATCATATAATGGATGCTTCCTCTCTAAGTGGATCAGAAGTCTCAATATCCATGGGAATAAATGCATTGATCATTGCCTCCATCTCAGGCTCCAAGATTGTAGGTAAGTTTGGAAGGCTACCTGTCTCCTCTGGTATTGACGGTATACATTGGGTAGTACCTTCCAAGTGGTGGATTGGCTCAGGAACTCCATTCATCGCACACCCATGAACTCTTCTAATTGGCCACAAAAGGTGCACTCCTCCTTGGGATGAGACGTCACCTCTCTGGATAGAAAATTTGCTAGCCACACCCAATCTTTTTGTATATGGTATTCAATTAGCTTGCGAGTACAATGCATGATTGATATTAACTTTTCTTACCATTTGCTAAAAATCCAAGATCACCTGATCAATGATCTCAGATTGAAACTCACCGAAGCGTCATACATGTTTTATAGACAATTGAAGTTTTCGTCTAATTTCCAGCTTGCATTGAGAGCAAGGACATGGGATGAAAACTTCAATTTGTTTTTGTTATCATTCTTTTTTTCTTTCTTAAATTGTTTGAGAAGGGATTTCTTCTCTTGTAACTCAGCAAAAATTAACGTATGTAAAGTCTCCACCCACCCACCCACAAATTAACATATATATGTCGTTGAAGTGTTTTGCGTCTCGTGGTGTTGCATCAGACCTCACCACCACTCTCTCTTTGTTTTTTATCCATTCATTATCTCCTCTCCTTCCATCTCTCTCTCTTTTTCTCTTTCTTTATTACACTGTATGTTTATTCCCTCTCTCTCGTTCCTTCTTCTTTTTTCTCTTCCTCCCCCTCTCTCGTTTTCTTTAACAAAACGTATCTCTACTACTACTACTCTCTCTTTTTCTCTCTCTTTTTTTCTCTTTCTTTATTACGCTGTATGTTTATTCCCTCTCTCTCGTTCCTTCTTCTTTTTTCTCCTCCCCCTCTCTCATTTTCTTTAACAAAACGTATCTACTACCACTACCACTACCACTACCACTACCACTACCACTACCACTACCACTACCACTACCACTACCACTAATACCACTACTACCACCACCACTACTACCACCACCAAGAAAAGAAAATAAAAAAACTACTATTACTATCACTACTACAATAACAACAAAAAATAAGAAAACTAGACAACAATAAATAAGAAAACAAAAAAAACCATTACTACAATAACAACAACAACAATAACAATAAGAACAATAATAACAAACAAGAAAACCGCCACTACTACTACAACCACAACTACGACGACTACGACTATGACCACTACTATGACCACGACTACGACCACAACCATGATCATGACCATGACCACAACCAGACGAAGACCAACACCATGACCACGACTACGACTACGACTACGACCATGATCACGACCACGATTACGACTACGACGACGACCACGACCACGACCACGACCACAACTACCACTACCACTACCAGTATAATAAACAAGAAAAGAAGAAAAAACAACAATTACTACTACTACTGCCACTGCCACTGCCACTGCCACTGCCACTACCACTACCACTACCACTATAATAAACAAGAAAAGAGGAAAAAAAACTACTACTACTACTACTACTACTACAAAAAATAAGAAAACTAGACAACAATAAACAAGAAAAGAAAAAAAACTACTAATACTACTACTACTACTACTACAAATAAGAAAACAACAACCTCTCCCTCCCTCTCCCTCTCTCTCTCTTTCTTTCTTTCCCTATCATGTTTAATGTTTTCTCCCTCTCTCTCTTGTTCTTTCTTTCCTTTTCTCTCTTCCTCTCCCTCTCTCATTTCCTCTCCCTCCCTCACCCTCATCCTCTCCCTCCCTTTCTCTCTTTCCCTATTATGTTTAATGCTTCCCTCTCTTTCCTCTCCCTCTTCCTCTCCCTCCCTCTCTTATTTCCTCTCCCTCCCTCTCCCTCTCCCTCTCTTTTTCTCTTTCCCTATTATGTTTAATGTTTCCCTCTCTTCCTCTCCCTCCCTCTCCCTCTCCCTCTCCCTCTCTTTCTCTCTCATTTCCTCTCCCTCTCTCAATACACATGAATTTTCACAAAAACAAGTAAAAGAGAAAGAGAAAACACAAAAGCAAAGCAAAAAGGAACAATGCACTCACCATAAAGGCTCGAAGAAGGGCTTGGTGGCTCCTCTTCGCGACGGCGGCTCCTCTTCAACCTCCGCACACCTCCTCCTCTTCTTCACAAACAACGGTGGTGGTGAGAAGCTTTCTTTCTTCCTCTTTCTCTATTTCTCTCCCTCTCCCTCTCAAACGCAAGATCTTCGCTCTCCCTTTTGCTCTCTCTTTCGTGTATGCACATAAAATAATGTGCTTGGATTTCGACCCGCATTTTTTTCGCCTGAGTACCGTCACTATTTACGTCACTATTAGTGTCACAAATGTAACTCTAATAGTGACACCGCTATTTTACGTCGGAAACCGCTATTCCTATACCTCCATATACTTGTAGTGTAAGTGCAGTCTAAAAACCCTTAATCTCTCGTGCATTAGGTGGTATAGGATTATCCCGTAGCCTATCTTGATTGCGGGGATGATTCACACAAACAATGAGAAATTATATCACCTTTGTATTGTCTTTACTCTAAACCTGAGCATATGAAGAACCATCATACAAAGCTTTTCTTTCCAACCTTGATTTTGAAATATAGGGTTGCCCCAAAATCACTAGATAACTACACGAATCTTGCACAAAAAAATGATATTCATCCCTAACATCTCCAATAGTCATGGGTATATTCAGAGGAGCCACATAAAGATCCCCTAATGAATTGTTTGCTGCCTACATGCACCATCTTGGATCTACATCAATTGGCCAACCTCCATTCTCATACAAGATGCGTGCCATAACATTGATTTTGGAACCATGGTGTAAGAGAGCTATGCAAGGCATCTCTCTTTCTCCCACTTTAATAATTGTCTTTGTTGTGGCACAAGCCCAATGCATTCATGAATAATGACTACTTGGAATAAAATGAGCATATTCTTCTTCATGTACTTGTTGATGGACATCCCCATTATACATAGCCTACTTTCTATGTTTACTGCTGCCCATAAGACCAGTTTTAGCCATAAGCTTGCTGTCTACAATCCATTTTCAACATTCGCTTGCTCCAAATCAGCATTACATGCATCATCATATTCCCTTTGAAGTTGTTTCTCTATGTCTTTGTCAACTTGCATTAATGATTGCAAGACTTCACCATCAAACTTTCTTTTTCGTTTCAGCATATCAATGATTGCATCATGAAATTAATGCCTTGCGATTCCAAGAACTTTTCCAAGTGTGAATTCCACTCTACTGCCAAGTATGCGATCTTCCAAGACCTTTTTAAGGTTTGTGACAATATCAAGATCCAATTGTAACCTGTAATCGGGTTACTTGCCCCTTTTCTTCCCTTCTTGTTTCTCCTCTTGAGATGCATTCTCCATAACATGCTTAGGTATGGTATATTGAATCCACTTTTTGGGTTCACGACAGCAGTGTGCCCTCAGCATATCCTCAATGACTTGGTTGACTTGCTTCCGTCTGTCCATCAGTTTGGGGATGGTAAGCTGTACTGAAATAGAGTTGAGTCCCAATGGCTTCGAAGATAGCTTTCGAGAAGTGTGATGTGAAGATAGAGTCATGATCACTAATGATTCTTCTGGGTAACCCATGCAGTTTGAATATCTCCTTGATGAACAACCTCGCAATGTCTGAGGCTTTATAGTTTGTCTTAATAGGGATAAGATGCGCAACCTTGGTTAGCATATCCACCACAACCATAATGGAGTTGTATCCTCCGTGAACTTGGGGTAGGCCAACAACAAAGTCCATACTGATGAATTCCCATTTCATTTGGGGAATGTCAAGTGGTTGCAACTTCCCTGGCATTTTGACATGTTCGGCCTTAATGCGTTGACAAGACAAACACTCTATGACATATTTGAGAACATCACCTTTAAGCCTCTCCCAATAATAGCTCTTTCTGACTGCATTGAGGGTCTTGGCATAGCCAGGATGTCCTGAAAAAGGGGAGTCATGAGCTTCCCAAAGTATTTCCTGCTTAAGTGACTGGCTTGCTAGTATACATAATCTCGTTCTATAGTAGACAAGTCCACTATTGAAAGTTCTTCTGTGTTTATAAGAATCTCATGATTTATATTATGAACAATAAATTCTTTGACATTCACCCCCTTCTAACCTGCACATCCTTCGGCATGTGCCATTTCACAAGATTACAGGTTTAAGGAGGGTCTTCTACTAACATATATTCATCTTCATCCTCTAAGTCTTCTCCTTCTTGCTTGTCTTCAAGTAGATGGCTCATATCCAAGTCATCAAGCTCATAAGTTGAAGATTCTCTCCATTTGAAGAGCTTGATATGTTTCTCGGCTATTGGTACTTTTACCATGGTTCCATCCATTTCAGCCAAAGAATAAGTAGCATTATCATGTACTACTTTTACTACATATGGTCCAAACCATCGCTTGGCCAGCTTTCTATGAGCACTATATTGATTGTCCAAGCTGCTATCATAGACAAGTACCCAATCATTCTCTTGAATAGCTCTTGGACGGAGTCGATGATGCTTGTCAAGCCTCTTCTTATTCTTTAATCTTGCTGTTTTCAGCGTTTCAATGGTTGTCTTGACATCTTCTGGCCTTCTTTCAAGTTGCCTTATGCGCAAAGTCAGCAACTCTTCTCTATTCATGCCTTCATCCCAAGGCAAGATACTCCATGTTACAATGGACTCCTCAATAGGCATAATAGGTGGTTGTCCATATATTAGTTCAGCTGGCATATAACCTGTTACTGCACTATGGGTAGTTCTATCAGCCCATAATGCGAATGGTAGCATTCTAGGCCATTCCCTCATCTTTTCTTTGCAAGATTTTGCCAAAGCTTTAAGAATTGGTTGATGATCTCTTTCGCTCTTACCATTGCCTTCAGGGTTGTAGGCTGATGTAAGAGATAGCTTGATTCCCAATTGAGCAAAGAAATGGCGAGCCTCATCAGCATCCAATTCTCCTCTATCAGTAGTTACTTTGGCAACATAGCCATACTTGCAAAATACTTCTTCAAGTAAAAATCTACAAATGGCTTGAGTAGACTTTGTTGTTAAGGCTTTTCCTTCCACTTGATTTGTGAGATATTCTCTAGCAAGTACTAGATATCTCATGTTCCAAATTCCTGTAGGCATGGTTACTAAATCAATAACCCATCTATAGTGAATGGATAAGGGAAAGGTAGGCTGAAGCCCATCTCTATGCTTAACCATAGAGTACATTTGATAATCATGACAAGACTCAACAAATGCTCAATGTCTTTATACATGTTTTGCCACCAAAATTTCTATTTTATTTTGGCAAAAGTGCCCCATATGCCTCTATGACCAGCCAATAGGTTTTTATGAAATTCTTGCATGACCTGTCTTTGAGTCTTTTTGTCTCCTAAGACACGAACATGCGCCCTTGCTTTCTTTTTTGCACGCCTCCAAAGGTAGCCATCTTTAAGAAAAAAGCCATAAGCTTTTCCCTTGATTCTCTTGAACTCTTCATTAGTCTAATCTTCCTTCTTTGTCATAGTGCTAAAAAATTAGCCAATTTTTAGCCAATCATCTGCATAATATTCTTCTTTAAAGTGTGAACAAACCATAACAAAAAATTGAGCATGTTGTCTTTCAGCTACCCATTGTCCTTCTTTGGATGTTTCTTCCTTCTTTGCTGATGTAAAATTTATTTTAGCAGCTGAACCTGTTGTACTTGTTGTAATTAATGTTGTACCTGCATTTTTGACAGCTGAGCCATCCTTAGGTACAGCTGTACTTGCTGTTTTCAAATTCGAACCTGCATTTACAGCATCATTTTTAGCAAATATAGACTCTGATTCTTCCTCATCCATCATCTCTTTTTCATCCTTATATCTGGCACGCGAAAGCATGTCAGCAACTGGATTATCTCTTCCTGCAATATGTTTCAAATTAGGATTTAAGGATTTAATATAGGCTATCCATCTTATCATAGCTATGTCGGGAGTGGAATAGTTGGCAATCATGCCCAAGAGTGGAAGGCAATCTGTTTCAACTATTACACGTGCACCCATGAAGTACTCCTGGTCACATTTCAATGCATTTACTACTCCCCAAAGTTCTCTTTTAATTTGAGCATACCTTCTTTGTCTTTCATTAAGAACCTTCGTTCCAAAGCGAATTGCATATCTATTGCCTTCAAGGTCGTCTTGACCAACTGCCCATCCTATTCCAATAGGACTTGTGTCCACTATGAGTATAATAGGCTATCCATTACAGTAATTAGACCTCTTTAAGGTGGGGGACTGGATTCAGCAATTTCTTCAATTTTCGAATAGCTTGAGTATGTTCTTTTTCCCATATAAACCTTTGGCCTTTTCTTAGCAGTTGATAAAGATTTTCAGCAACATGAGCAAAATGTGGGATCCAAATAAGGTAGAAGACACATACACCAAGAAATCTTCTCACCTCCGAAACATTTGAGCATATTTCTCACATTTTGTTGATAGCATCAATCTTGGTTGGAGAAGGCTTTCGGCCATATGGACCACACATATGCCCTACCACAAGAACTTCTTCGACTCCAAAAACTGATTTAGCACCTGAAAGAGTAAGATGGACTTCTTCTAATTTAGACAAGATTTGAGCACAATCATTAATATGATCAGAAACAAACTTGCGACATCCAAGTTCATTGAGTTCTTCATTCTTCTCATGAGCTTCACATCCTTTGATTGGTACATCATCAAGGAAAGGAAGAGTTAATTGGGGAATATAATCTCTCAACACTTTATGCATGGCATTCATCATGTGAGCTACTGAATTCATAGCTCCTTGAGGTAGAGTACACATGCGAACTAAACCAAGAGGCGTCTTCATTGTGGTAATGTCTCGGCTCTCCAAAGCAAGCTGAAATTGGTCATAGCTTGAATATAAAACTCCCATGGAATAAATTGCTGTACTTGCAAAAGCTTCAGCAAATTCATCAACAATTGGCCCCAAACCAACATTTCTAATAGTGACTTTATTGACAGGCTGTAAATCTTGAATGAATTGCAAGATCCATTCTTCTTAGGCACGGTAAACCATCGGTTGGAATATGGAGCTGAAGATGGCTCCAATATTCGCATTTTTATCTTTTCATTTAGAAGCTCCAATAACTTAGGCAAATGAGCCCTTGGTACCGAAATTGGTTTAAGATTCCAAGGAACGTGCGGGACTGTAAAAATCACCATTGGTGCCACAACACTTGGATCCACACAGCCAATTTCATGTGGCTGAAATGAAAAAACTTTGCCATGATTATTTAACATCTGCAAGAAGATTTGCTTTTTAGCTGGCAAGAGAAAAGAGTTGTCACCAATTAAAGAGTTGTCACCAATTTTCAGCTCTTGTAAACTTTCTGCTGTAAATTGGTGACCAATATCTTTGGGTTCACGAAGGCTTGGCTGTTTGGATACCCTTTCTGCCAGTCCTTCGCTTTCGGGTGGTAGAGGAGTAGCCATCGTCTTGACCTTTTTATCAACTGTCTTATACTTTTTTTCTACTCTTACCTTATCCTTGTTTGGCTGTCCAAAAGCTTTATGATCTGCAAATTCTTGAATTATGTCATACATATCCAATGTGCATACCTGTATGGACTGATTTTCAGCATGAGCAGCTGCATATATTTCAGCCATTGTATCATTATAAATCAGCCCATAAAATAGCCCTAAAATTTTTTCATCTTTAGGCAAAACATCAATTTGCTTCAGTTCTTGTTCCACATGACATAAATGCTTTCTTTCAGCCCTGTTCATGGCTGAAAACAGTTTATAACAGCCCACACTATTGGCCGTAAAAACCTACAAGTCAGCTTTTGGCCTTGCCTCCTTTATATGTGGAGGCAATTTTTTATAACATGATGCACTGTCATAGCCTCCACTTATAATAGTGCTACCCGAAAACCCTTAAATTCTCGGGCATTAGGAGGAACAGGATGATCTCTCAATCGATCTCTATTCCGGTGATGATTTACACATACAGTCAAGAATTGGACAGCTTTGTCATTATCCTTACTTCTTATCCGAGCATATGATGAACCATCATCAAGGGCCTTTGTCTCTAAACGAGACTCAGAAATAAAAGGTTGTCCAAGAATGATAGGATAGCTACAGGAATCTTGAACAAAGAAATGAAATTCATCTTTTACATTACCAATAGTAACTTGTACATAAGGGCATACTGCATAAAGATCACTAGAGGAGTTATTGGCTGCTTTCATTTGCCATCCTGGGTCCACATCAATGGGCCATCTGCCATTCTCATAGAGACTTCTTGACATGACATTAATCTCCGAGCCATGGTCTATAAGGGCAATGCATGGAGTCTCTTTTTCCCACCATAACAACTTCTTTAGCTTCTGCTTCATAGATGTCTTGATCTTTGGCTTCTGTGGCTACAATCAATTCTTTGATTGCCTCTAATCGAATCCCTTGAGTTTTCAGCTTCTCTTCATCCTGCAAATACACATGAAGTGCTTGCAAAAAAGCATGCATAGATTCTTCAGTTTCCTCACCAACGTATTGTCTTTTTTGTTTCATTACATCAATTATTACATCATGAAATCCTCGTTTTGCAATTTCGTGAATTTCACCTAATATAAATTCAATTCTACTTCCAAGAATCCTTTCTTCTAGGATCCGCTTAAGATCCTTGTGGTCTCTCTGTCAGACTGCAGCTTGTAGCTGGGATGTTTACTTTTTCTTTTTCCTTTTGTCTTCTTTGCTGAGGGGCATCTTGCATATCAAGCTCTGGCGGTGATGGATTTTCAGCAGCCTTTTGCTGATCTGGTTTACTTCTTGTCACGCATTTAGTTGGCCCCGAAGAAGGACCTGGCAAAATCTTCATCTCTTCTTCTCTTTTCTTCTATCATAGCTTCATGATTATTAATTTCAGCTAACTGAGTAAAAGTTGAAATGAATAAACTAGCTCGGTCCATCCAGTTCTTCCTCGGATGCATTGACTGGCAGTAGTTAAATCATCTTTGGTTGCCTTGCCTTGCTCCATGTGATCTAAGGCCTGCATCCACACTTTAGATTTTGCATCAGTTTTACATGCTTTAACAATTTCATTAGTTGGCTCAATTTGCAGCCCATAGGTTGCTGCATCAACAGCTGCATAGGCTGTTCCTGTTGCCAAATCCTCCAATCTTTTCTTCATGCCACCGTTACCAAAATTTGGCTCAAGAGGAAGCATGGTTTCGGTTGCATGAATTTTATCATCCTTCCAAAAGACTAATTTTTGTGCTTCAGCTTCATGGAATGCACCACACTCCCTCTTATCATGCTATAGGCTATCACACCAGATACAAAGCCTTCTCGTACAGGTCTTTGGGTAGTTGACCGTCCCCTTTCTTCCACTTTCACATCAAGCCTTTCCACTTTGGAATTAATCTCCGTTAGATTAAGATGGAGATCTCGCATGCTTTTAATTAGCTCGTCCATGACATCCTTCTTTGGAGATGGAATAGCAGAATTTCCTGGTTGCTCGGCCATAGAGACAAGAGGTCGAGAAACAGGAATAGGCTCCTTCATGGATTCAGTTGGTGCAGGGGTAGATCCCCATCTTAGGCACAACCCCTCTCTTCGAGCAATCATATTAACTGCTTCAGTGACATCACTCCAAGCAATCTTCAATCCCATCTCAGAGTCAGGATCTTCAAGTCGATTAGTTAGCTTCTCTTGAAGGAAAGGATTTGCAGCCTTTGGAAATAATTCAATCTTGTGGCTTTCCATACCTTACTGATCGTCAGGATCGAGTTGAGCAAATTTACTTTCAAATCCACGATGAAGAGCAGTGGCGGTTAGACCCTTATTGGTAGACCCTTATTGGGCCTTTCGACCCATTTAGTGAAAACTTTCTTTGTCATAAGGCCAGAATCTTCAAGAAAAAATTCTTCTTAAAGAGCCTTCTTGAACGGGGACCATTCCGCATCTTTTTGGAAAAGACCATGAATTCGGTCCTAGAGACCATGCACGGCCAAATGGGCAAAATATCGGCTCTAAGCATGATGAGGAACTCCGAAGAAGACCATCTTGTCAGTATAGAGGCGGATAAAGATGACACATTTTGCCCATTAAATTGCTTGAGCTCTTGCCCAACTGTTTCCAAAGCTTTAATGGCGGCATCATTCCGCTCTTCTTCTTGTCTCCGTTGTTGTTGCAATTGCAACTGCTGCTGAAATTGCAAATTGTTGTTGTTGGCTTTCTTGCATCAGACGAACCAACTGTTGCAAGGCATCTCCTCTCGAACTTGATGATTCTCCTATTGTACTTCCTCTTTCGCAGCGGACCTTCACGTCAGATTCACCACTGTCGTCGTGTTAGGGGTTGAAGGTCTACCACTGGGGCTTAGAGCAGAAGAAGAGTGTGAGATTCAAGGTTTGGAGAAGGGAAAAAGAATGGAGTTTGACAAGATTCGGGTTTTAGAAATGACTTAGTTAAAGAAGAAGATGTCAAGATTTTTCTGTGTATTTAGCATACATGAATGGAATGAATGCCTTTAACTTGATTACATCAAATACATTTGGGAAAAATAAGCCATTATATAAAGGATATTCTCAGATTTTAATCCAAATGCATATACCATGCAAGCTCAAAGGGCTTCTATCTCATGTACATAGATGGATTACAACTCCAAGAAACAAGTATTTTGATGGTAGACTCAAGTACATTCAA
This sequence comes from Lygodium microphyllum, assembly GCF_053477565.2. Lineage (NCBI taxonomy): Eukaryota > Viridiplantae > Streptophyta > Polypodiopsida > Schizaeales > Lygodiaceae > Lygodium > Lygodium microphyllum. The sequence goes on from NC_141155.1 coordinate 98,546,686, forward strand.
GACATAGATCAATAGTACATGAAATGCATTGATGGAGCATAAATTTAACTTCAGCCCTGTTTTAAAACAGAAATTTCCAGCCCATAATCAAGCTCAAAAAGTATACATAAGCTCAAGAATAAGCTCCTCTAATCATTAATGAGTAAAGCCCTGATGATAAGAGGTCAATTTCTTCTATTACAACCACATGGATCACTTGTTTGCTCATCAAAATGGACAAGAACAGTGGGCTGCCCTGTTTATGACTGGTTTTTTCAGCCCATAACAGCCCATACACCTTCAAAATCCTCCCCCTTTGCTTGCCCCAAAGTCACTCAAGTACTTGGGTACAAGTCGGGCTTCATTGGACCATGAATAAGGTAAATAAAATGAGAGAAGACGTACATAAGAGCACGCTGAATCCTTTTCTCTCAGATTTTTCCCTTTTATAGACTGTCATATCATTCATTTTTGTCATACCAAATGGATGGGTAAGAGGAGCTCTCACCTTTCTTGTTTGTATCTTCATCTTCAGCTCCAGTTAGCCTTCAGTTTGCATGCTCCAAAGCATGCACCATAGCTCATAGTTCTTCTCCAGTTGTTGTAGGTATGCAGGCCCACATTTTGCACCGAAAAATGCGGGCTCCATCCTGCTCAGCTCCCATTTCACTTTTTGACCTACTTAGGTCATTGACAGGTCACTTTAGTTTATTACTTCAGGTCCCCCATGAACCTAGTGGACTTTTGGCATTTTTCTTGAGTTCTAACCATATTTTCCACTTGAATCAATGTGATTTATCCCACAGACTGTCAATTATTTCCAGAGCTGATCAAGTTATAGGATCCCATAGACTTATTTTTTTATCAATATACGTGGTACAACTGAAAATTGTATGACAAATACAAATGAACTTATGTAACTAAGTGATATCTAAGTTGGTTGTTGGGTAACAATGATTGAGTTATGTATGAAAATTCCTCATATAAATCCTAGTAAAGTTCTTCTGTGTTCATAAGAATCTCATGATTTATATTATGAACACTAAACTGTTTGACAACGGGTTGCACGTTTTAACCTCGGCCTCATTTGCACAACACGGATGGGGTTCATTATCACGCGTGTGGGGTAAGGATTTAGCCACTGACATTATTCCATTGCGGGAGATGACTTAGCACAGTTTTTGCGCGGGGCGAGTAGTGATCAAGGTTCTTTAATATTTCATGCAAAAATATTACACACATGTAGATTGAACTGGCAGTATTTTAACTGGTTTTATGTTTTTCTTTGGCAGTTGTGTTGTTACTTGGAGCAGCAAGAAATAGCCGATATTTGCCTTGTCTAGTACACAGAGCCAAAGTATAGAGGAGGTACAATTGCAGCATGTGAGGTATCATGGTTACACAAGCTACTTAGTGATTTGGGAATGCAAGTGGATAAGAAGGTTATCATCTTCTGTGATAACCTTACTAGCATTCAATTGGCTAGTAGGAACCCAGTGTATCATACACACACAAACACATGGATGTCTATTACCATTTTATTCAAGAGCAAGTTCTAGCATGTGATATTGACTTGGTTTATGTCGAGACAGAGGATCAAGGTGCTAAATTTTTTCCAAGGCCTTGGGACCTAAGAAGCTTCAACACTTTAGGTCTATGCTTGGATTTCAGGAGCTCATGTTGAGCTCAAGGGAAAATGTTAAGATGTCAAGCTCTACATAAGCAAGCATCCACTATGTGCCTTGGTGATATGTCAAGGAATTATTCAGCCATATCTCTCCATGCTCTCAAGTCTCCATTACCTTTGTGTATATGTGCTCTTGGTGCTTCACCTCTCTTCCCTCTTGTCTATTTTTCAGAGTATTGAGAAATAAGACATCGGCAAAGTCATAATCTATATATGGATAAATAAAGTAGAGGCTATGTGTGAAGTGATCGAAAGGTCAAAAGGTATCTATCACTTTTGGGGATACTTTGTGTGTACTCAGTTGACAATGAGTATGAGAGAAGAATGAAGATGAAGAAGAAGAAAATCTCTTGACCATCCATATCTTGTGCCATTGCTCCTTCCATTGTGCACCCACTTCTATTCTTTTTTATCTTGTTCTACAGTTTTGTTATCTATATTCTTTGTGCCATCTCTTATATGAATTTAACTGTAATAATCAAAATCAAATTTTTTACAATATCACATGGTGACACAATAAAGTCAATTACCATGCGCAATCTTCTTTTGGTTGTTTGATTTGGGGCTTCCAATAGCTAAAGTTGGTGCCATCCAACTTATCAATAGTAGAGATAGCACTATCATTAGAACCACCAGTCATAATGAGACCAAGAAAAATGCACAAAAGGGCAAAACAAACTGCACTGCTATAATAAACTGCAAATTAGCCCCAAAACCATAGCCAATCAAGCTAAAAACAAAAGGTATTGACCAAGTAACGAGGAGCTATCCACAAACTCAATGCAAAATACTATTAAGTGAAGATGATTGCACCCATAAATAGTGCAGTAAACTACAATTATAACATGATAAAAACGAAGTAAAATAGTAGGAAATAAATGCCAAAGAGGGGCAATCACTAATGCAAGACAAACTACAACTGCTAGGGAATAGCTGTATCTAGCAATGAGTGAATATGCAATTGGCACTGAGAAATGTCAAAGGATTCCATCTTTAGTTTTTTGAAGAATGCACAAACTCTTTTATTCCATGTCATTTGAACACATATTTGAGGGGGTAGCAACATTGTCTACTTCTTTGTGAGATGGGATGATAATACATTGCTGTGCACCTACATCATCCTTTGTGGAAAATTTATGTTCTTTAGATTTTTCTACACACACATATGGCTTCTTTGTATTACTGTCTATTAATTGTTGATTTCTCTTGAGAAGTTTTTTTCTCTATTATCTTCTTTGGTGCAGACTCAAGTTTTGCAATCATAACAAGTTGTAAGCATGAAATCATGAGTTAGAGAAGTGAAAACAATGCAATAATAGGTAACTACTGGTGATAGCTAGTAATCTATCACTATAGTTAGTAGCAAGGATGGTAATTTACATGCAACTACCAGTTGAAGACTAGAAAAGCTAGTCCTACCTATGGTAGCTACCAGTCTCGAACTAATACTATGGTGGCTACTAATCCAAAAATGATAGCTACCACTTTAAATTGATAATTACTAGTCCAGATTGAAACCTAACATTCCCATTGGTAGCTACTAGTACCAACTTAGTCCTAGATTCATATTTCGGTAGCAACCAATGTACTAACCTAGGATTCTAGTCAAGTCGCTACTAGTCTACCAATCTTCGACTAGTGACTACCACATTGAGAGTGGTAGCAACTAGTTTACTAGTTTGGGATTGGAACCCACCAATGTGGGATAGTCTACTAGTCTAGAAAGGGTAGCTAGCACCATGACTCATAGCTAGGACAACTAGTGATTGGAAAATAGCTACCAAGTCCAAATTTGGAAATACTAGTCCAACTATGGTACCTAGTTGATAGCTTCTGGTAGCCTTGTAACTACCACCCATTAGGAGCTACAAATATAAGACTTCTAGCTACCACATGGCTCCCAATTTAGCAATGGTATATTGTGGTATCGGAAAATGGTAATTATGGGACCCATTGGTAGCTTCCAAGCTTAGAGGTAGCTACCAATCTAGGGCTAGTAGCTACTAGCCGGCTAGGAGTTTGGAAAGAATTACACTTTAAACCTAAATGAAAAAAATAAGGCGCATACCTGACTTTTGACCTTTTTTAGGATTACAGTTTGTTGACTGGCATTAAAGATGGTATTGCCTTTGCATCAGTACTCTCTACAAGACAAACAATGATCTCGTTGTGTGTAATATTCCTTGTTTACAACTTGAATACATGCATGGAAAAAATATGTGCAAAACAATAAATATGATTAGTACTCTGCAGCAAGACAAACAATGATCTTGTTGTGTGCAATATTCCTTGTTTACAACTTGAACCCATGGATGTACCCTCATGCATGGTAGCAATATGTGCAAAACTATAAATATGATAAGTATGGTTGCATGGAAGTGTGATTGTGGTGCATTCTCATCATACATCAAAAGGCCACTAGCAGTACAAATCTTCTCCTCATCACATACAACCCTATCATCAGTGGGTGGCAATTTTGGTGCTAGGACATGGAATAGAACAACTACATTTCTCTTCAATTGCATACTTTGAACAAAGTTGAGATGTGCATGTGTAAGTGTTGCCTCATGTTTGGCTTGATCATGCCCCTTTTGAGCCTATTGTAAAGCTTGTGTCAATGCTTTGTCAAATAGTGATGCCTACAATGTCTATATAGTGAGTGACAGCCTATGATCTCAACTTTTCAAAATTCTAACCTCTAATGCATCATGCGCATCTCCTTTCTCTATTCTAGCTGCAAAGATGCATGTGTGTCATACAACTGTAGATTATTGACAAGGGAACAAGCCCCTTAAACTTTGTATGTATAAGCTTTATGCAAGTCATGTTGGTGGACCACCTTAGTGTGTTTTGATAGAACCATACTTGCTTGCTAGTAAACTATCTATTCTGTCCAAGTTTGCAACTGGTTGAGGATCAAATAATAACACCTTGTTGACCTCATGCATATAAGCAATGGCAATTCCATGCCCTCCATCAACAACCCTCAACAATCGTTGAGAATTTTGTTGTGTGTAGGAGAAATCGAACACACTCCATCTCTACTTCTTGGCGTGTAACTTAACCAAATCCATGGTTGCAATAATACTTTCTACAAAAAATGCCCAGTCCACCATGCCCTTCTGGTGCTCAAACAAAAAGCCCATGGAAAAGGATTTTGTAGTCTCCATGCCATAATTCCTTGGTGGCTCTTGATAAACTGAAGTAAATAGTATATAGAATTTAGGCTAGAATTCTAGCTTTACATCCATCCACTTCACTTTGCTACCCCTCTTCGGTACCTCCATGAGACAAGTCAATGAATTTGAGGCTATGAGGTCTACTTCAGTAATAATCACTTAAGAATCCTTCCCCGAGCTAGAAAGGCCATACACTTAATAGGCCTCGGATTTCATCATGTAGAAGACTATCTTCCTTTTTAAATGGCACTAATGGTGGACACCAATGTAACTTCCCTATCCAATGAGAAAAATCATTGATCAAAACTTAATAATAAATTGATAAAGCAATAATGAAAAATGGGTGTAATACATCAAATTACTAACATGCATGCATGCACCAATACCTCTATGATCAGTGTGCTTGGATCGGCCATGTTTGAAGCCCTGGTTGGTGAGGTTGAAGATTTGGAAGTTGAAGGTTTGGAAATTTTCTTTCTCTTCCTATTGGATGCAAGAGGTATGTCTGAATTGCTCCTAGAAGATGTAATGGATTTTGATGAGTAGGCTGGGGAGGGAGAGGAAGGTACAAGTCTTTTCATACTCTTGGAAGAACACCAAGGGGTAGTTTTACCTTTGCCATCATTTTGATTTTATTGTGCAAATGACTTATTTTCCACCTCGCAAGCTTGTTATTGCACCTTCATGCTACTAGCCCATGGAGACTGTTTTGTAGTGGAGCAAACCACTACCTTCAACCTTGAAGAGCCTATGCAAACACAACAATCTTGTCAAGCTCTAAAAATTTATTTTTCCCCCTTCATAATATCTAATGATAGCATTTAGATAATCAATGGATATTCCCAAGGATAATATTAAAGTATTTTCCCCTTAAAAAACAAGCCTTTTATCTTCTCTAGATTTCACTAATTACTAGAGCACTAAACCTCTTGTCATCCCCCTAAACAATAGATAGCTAGTGTACCACCTAAACATGCATACACCCAAAACAACTATGAAAGAGAAAAGTAGTTCGTTTGTTAGCTCATGCCTTACTTGCAAACCATTGGAGGTTCTTCACCATCAATTGTCTACAATATCATCAATTCCTTGCCACATAGTACTATGCTATAGCATTCTTATTATGACTATTTGAGTGCCTTATAGTCAATTATTTATGTTAGTACCTATGGGAGAGGTATGGTAGGCAATTGATGATGAAAAACAACAAATGGTGCTGAGTTAGGCTTCACCTAGCCATAATTCTCTCTCTCTCTCTCTCTCTCTCTCTCTCTCTCTCTCTCTCTCTCTCTCTCTCTCTCTCTCTCTCTCTCTCTCTCTCTCTCTCTCCCTCCCTCCCTCCCTCCCTCCCTCCCTCCCTCCCTCCCTCCCTCCCTCCCTCCCTCCCTCCCTCCCTCTCCCTCACACACACACACACACACACACACACACACACACACACGCACGCACGCATGCACAAAACCAATTAATCCTATCTAGTACTAATAAACCTTTAATACTAATAAAGCATGAATATTACTAATTAAACTAATCACATGGAATAGTTAATAATTAAATTTTTAATATACCAATTATTAGCATAATAAATTAAACTTCATAATTACTTAATTCAAAATCAATATGAAAGAGATAAGAAACTAGGACACGTTTTTCTTGGGAGCTCTTGCATGGAGATATAAATAGAGAGGTGAAATGAAACTATGGAAGAATCCCTAACTCACATTCTCTACGTGCCATTCAAGCTCATAACCCATAGGATCCTATAAGAATCGCCAATATTAGATAGTTGGGTTGCTTTTGTGATGCATGCATTCATGTTCATTAAAATAGATACGTTAATTAAGCACATTTTTCTTGTAGGGATTACCATATTTTAATCCCTTAGATGATTATGCACTCCTTTCGTAAGATGCAGACAATGTAGTTTTGTATGAGAGATAGCATGATATGTTGAGCATTGTATTACAAATTGGTGACACATTTGTAGTACAATTGGATGCTACAAGCAACATAGGGAAACCTAATTTTTACATCATCAAATGTATTGCACAGAAGGACTGTACTAAAAATGAATACATGGATGTATTATTTGTATTTCTAGAGGAATATATGTCATCAAGGTATTGTATTACAAGTAGATAGATATATATTTGTTAGAATCCTTACAAACATGCCCTAGTCAACATATTATCATATATGTTGTGATGTATCAAAATACACATCGAGGATATCCAAGAGAAATTTGTATTATGTCACTCCACACTCAAACTAATACAAAATCTCCCCTCTAGGCTTAGACACAAGATTAGAGCATCTTCTTAGAAATAGAACTTGTTGTATATGGGTGAGTTTGTATTAAAGCTTATTACATGTCCATGAGAAAAATGACTGTCCTCACACCTTGTGAAAACTACATGGGATGGCATAGACTATCAAGCACTGAGTATACTTTCTCCTTGCCAGATCCACTAGTGCACCTTCAAACTTAGACTCTTCATAAATGAAAACACAACTTGCCACCCAAGGGTTGCATATGATTAGTAGAATCGTTATTTAGAGCATCTAAACAATGCAATCCTAGATCTTGAAGCTTCCAATGTTAAAACTTTTTCTCTCAACCCAGTAGGTCTTCAAATCTCAAACCTTTAGCTCCTTTGAATGCATGAACTCATAAGCACAATGAAGAGCAATACATTATTTTGATGTGGATGGAAGTGATATCCTTTTTTCCTTCTCTTCTCAACTCTCCCTCACTTGATCCTTTCCAAGGTGGGTAGCACCCCTCCCCCAACAACAATAGCACTAAAGCACACTCTTCTCACCACCCAAGTAATCACCCTCTTTACATCTTCTTACCACTTCAATTCAATGCTCCCCTTCATAAAAATACTCCTCCCTTGTTCAAGGATAGAACCTATGTGTTGGATATACATCCTTCTCTCTCCAATTATAATGTTCAAGCATGTGGCCTTCTCTACCATCCTCTCAAGGATACTTTGTCTTGCCTTTTTCTATGCTATCATGACCTCTTCTGCACCATATACACAACCTCTTGGCATGATCTCAAAAATTCATCTTTAGCCTGGGATCTCCACGATTAGTTTTCCTAGTGTTTCACCCCTATTCTAGCCACGTAATGATTATTGTGGCCTCCAAAATCAACACCCATACTCATAGATACATCTTGCCTTTTTCATCATCATGATCTCTTTGAAGGCATCACTATTTGTTTTCAAAGATAGTCACAAATATAATACTAGGGTTTCTAAAGATAGACTTTATAAGGCTTGGTTCACCTTACACTCATGTATATTGTCATTACACCACTACTCAAGAGCACGCTTTTGTGGACAAGAGCATCCCAAAATAATATCTTCATAATATACATGATACTATTCATTTTCATAGACTCCGAAAAAAAGAATTGCATAGTACTTCATCTATCCATAGCTTGATATGTAAGGTATTCCAATAGCTCATGAATTTAGTTCTTGATATCTGGAAAAGTCATCACGAGGCCTTGCTCACTCTGAAACAATCAAACCTAGTTAGGAAATCAAATGGATGAGGAATTAGTTTGAAGATGGGAAGAAGATTGGAGTAGATTAGAATCTAAAAAGTTAATCCTTAAAACTTGTGGGAGTAATATGTTGTGTTGTTGATTCATTGGCACCTTATAAGAGATTGGCTAAGCTCCATGGCTGATATGCTTGAGAGCTTCATGCCTATCCCTATCCTCCCTATAATCATGCTTAGGTATCTTTCATCTCTTCACCAGGAACCTCACAATGATGGTAAAGCTGATGTTGTGCAGTGCCATGATGATGGCTAGGCTAAGTAGGTTGAGATATTTTTTTCTTTTTCTTGAATCATTAAGGATTATGAGCTTTGTCATTAATGATTTGTTGCACACTTGATCCCATTCATAAGAATTCTGAACATTACACAATAACTTATTTGATCCCTTTCATGTTTTTTAAATACTTTATATGTTGTTATTAGATCAATGCTATTGGATTAGTGTTAGTGTACCTTGATTCAATGAGAAGTTTCATGGTTTTTTGGATGTCTTAAGTATTTCTAGACCATTGTCGTTAATGCAAGAACTAAGTTCAGGATGGTATTTGCATATCTACTATGGTAGTCCAAGTTTATGAGGTTGACTATCTCAAATGTTACGCTACAATATGAGGATTTGACTACATTTCTAGAGATTTAGATCTCTATACATGAGAATCAATCAAAGATTTTTCTCTCTTTACGTTAAGATCAGTTTTAATATTGATTATCATGCCACATGATTTATTAAGAACAAGAGTCAATTTTGAAGATTCATGCTAGAATAATGGCTAAGCACGAGGCTTGATTTTAAGTTTGAACCACATGATTCACTAGTGTAAGCATGAGGATCAATATGAGGCTACAATAGTGGCTAAATAGCATGAGGCTCATTAGGAGTCTACACTAGCAGTTAGGCATGAGGTTAAGATTGAGCCTCTTGTCATTGTACTAGCCTCCTACTAGCTAAGGACACATGGCTTAATTGTAAGATTGGCCCTCCTTATAGCTACTACACCACAAAAAGCATGGAAAAATTCAACTCATACTTAGGGAGTTTTAGCTCTCTTTACACAAGGCTTGAGATTTAGCTCTCTTTAGAAGAGGCTAAATTTTAGAATTGAGCCTCTTGCCACATTAGTGCGTAAGCACATTGCTCAAGTTCAATATTGCTGCTCCTTGAACATCTAACAACCAACTACTTAATAACCAACTAATCTTTTGATACATTTAAAGAAATTTAGCTTTTCTAATATGAGACTCAATTTATTATTGAGCATCAGTGCCACACTATAGGGCCCTTAGTTTTTGAAATCATGAGGATAACTAAATTTTTACCCCCTTTGTTTGTTTTTCCTCCACAAAGATGAGACTATAGCTTAAGAAGTCATTTGAAGGAGTTAAGTTCCCTACAAGATGGCAACCATGTTCTAATATACCTTAAGTTTGATCTTAATAACAATTTTTAATGAAAGTTAAGATTAAGCATCATGTGACACTATAATTGGCTCAATTTTATTCACAAAGATTTATCACCATATCTTAGAACTTGAAGACATGGTGTTTAAGAGAAATCACAAGAAAGCACAAAGTATAGACATGGAAAATGCAAGAGAGACTACACCACAACACCAACATTGGGTACAATGTCTCCCCATGCTTTGAGAGGCTCTCCTCAATGCATATATGTAGCGATTTTAAGTCATCTTTTGCCCAAAAAGAGCCATTTTTACAAATATAGAGAAAGCTTATTGCTTGGTGAATTTCATGAAGGTTTTTTACTCTTTTTTGTATCAAATAAATAAGCTAACTCTAAGCCTAAATAATTTCTCAATGCTAATGACATTAATAGTTATGCCTTACAAATAATAATCAACAATTAGTGTAGACAATGTTGTAAGCATAAATATATCTTTAATAAATAAATTCAAGGATATTCATATATAAATGTAAATAATCCAAAATCTGCTAGTGCTTAGCCCAACATCACAAACATCCAAAATCAACCAATTCTAAGAATTACAAATAAAGTCAGTGTGAGAATAATAAAAAATATATACTTTTCTTTAACATGAACAATATAAGTTATCAAACATCTATCGTCATAGAAAATAAATATTCAAAGGATACTCCAAAGATACTTGACTAAAAAAACAATACTACAACAAGAACACTTTGCATAAGTAAATGCTAACAATGGTCAATGTTGTTGAGATATTTGCAATCACACCTACTTCAGTCCCTTTGTGAGGAATAGTGAGGGCTCAGGACCAGAATCCCATATGCACAATAGAAGAAAGTACTACCACTCAATTCCTATAAAGCATTGTGCTTGCACTCTTTTTCTAATGCAATGATAGAACTCTTTTCTTTCCAGTAAAGTGTCATGTCACTATCAATACACAAGATTGTGTTTATGAGTCCAAGTCTCAATCTTGGAACCTTATTCACTTGTGTAACAATTTGTCCTAGCCAGGGTCAATGTCTTCATGAGTTTCTTTTTCCTCTTTCAACCTCCATAGCTTCCGCATCTGCCATGCTCTAGATCCCGCGTATTTTACATGGTATCAGAGCTGAGCTGAGCATGGCTTAGCTCGTTTTAGTAGATCTTCATCTTTGGTCCATCTCTACCCACAGCTCAGTCTTAGCCTATGAACTCACTTTCCATCTCCACCTTCAAGCTTGCCTTCATGGCTGCCATAGCCGGCAGCACCTTGTCAGATTGAAGCTCTTGTATCTCACTCCACATGCCAAATATTACCAAGCTTCCTTCCGGAGAAGTGTTCCCCTGCTACTACTGATACTTCCCTGTATCATTTCAAAACTTGACATTGCCCCATCCACTACTTAGCATCGTCAATTTCCTCAAGTTTTGTTCTGTGACCTCCATAGCTAGGCAATACCTAGGCATCTTAGAGCTTGTGGATCTCTCACTACAAGCCACCATTGATCATGATGTCTTCTAGGAAAATCTTCCTTAACATCAGGCACTCCATCCTATTACAACAAACATTGGGATTGATGCACAATTCGACCAGCATTGACGAAATCGTGAAAAACTGACGAAATTTGCGGCTACTGCTGTCGTTCGCCTTGCGCGCTTAAATCATGCATCAATCTTAAGGAACATCATGGGGCTTTGGTAGAGCATCAAGAGAGCTACATTTCCGTTAAAAAAGTTTTCAAAATGATCAAGTGTAGCTCCTGCAATGTCAAAAAAACCAGGCTGCTCTCAGAAACCCTAACTGTGACTCCATAGCCAAACTTCACCAAGCTCAAAAATCTCATCATTTTCTCTCTTTTGCTACTAGAACAACCCACTGCCACTCAGATCTGAAGGTTCTAGCATCAAATCAAGAAGGGGAAGATCTAGATCTGAAAGAACTTGAAGGATCTTTGCAGGTTTGAAAGACTCAAGGAAGAAACATAGTGTCTATTGACACTCATTTTTTAGTGATCTAAACACTTGTGTCTCTTGACACATCTCAACCAACTCTTTTGCTACTTAAATTTGATAACTCTGAAGCTGATTTGTTATTGGTTCCTCAAGTCAAACATGGGAAAAGATTCTCCAACTGCCCGTTTCAAAGGAGTCTGGTTTCATACCTGGCAGACCCGCATCAAACTGATCCTGATGAAGAAGGGCCTCTAGGCCATTACCACTGGAAAAGAAAAGAAGCCTTGTGATGTGGATCTTGCTATCACTTGGAAAAAGAACGATGATAGGACTCAGACCATTATCAAACTGGAGCTAGACAACAGTTATATCCACCATGTGGATAATTGTGAGACTACACAGGATACATGGAAGAGACTTGACACTTTGTTCGGTGCACAGTCTAAATCATCAAAGTATGGTCTCCTGATTGAGTTTTTCAGGCTTGAAATGAAGTCTACCACATCACTTGCCACACATCTAAATTACATGGAAGGACATCTAACCCAACTTGCAGGAATCAACATTAAAATGGAAGAAGATGTTTGCATTAGTGTTCTACTTCAAAGTTTGCCTCCTGAATATAAACAACTCTAATTAATATGCCAAACCCTGAACTTGTTGATATCCAAGCATCACTATTAGAGGAGGAAAAGAAGCTAAAAACTAAGGAAGAACCAAGTACCTCTAGAGATGAGCATGCATTATATGTTGGCAACATGTACAAAGGCAAGAAGGATAAGCTCTTCTGTGACTTCTGCAAAATGACCGGACACACTGAGAAATTTTGACATGCCAGAAAGAGGTCCCAAAAGGCCTATCTAGTTGCAGTCAAAGAAGAAGAAGAAAATGGAAAAAAGGAAGAAGAAGAAGAAGAAGACCACCAAGAGAAGGACAAATCTCATCAGTCCTTCTATTCAGACATACTTTTTTAGCTGTGTATTTCCTAGCCCTAATGCCTCAGACATAAACTTGTAAACTCCTCAGTTAGCCTTGTACTATAGCCTCTGTACAGTTTGTGAGGCCCCTGCTATAGCCTCTGGATGTCCATCTTGTTTGTGGTACCCACACTTAGCCTTTTCTGCGACATCCTCTGGTGTTTTTCCATGTTTATGGTACGCTCACACTTTGCAGGGGTTGCTTTCACTAAAGCCTCTACACACTTTGTACTTCTGGTTGTGATTGAGGAGGGGTGTTGAGATATTTGCAATCACACATACTTCAGTCCCTTTGTGAGGAATAGTGGGGGCTCAGGACCAGAATCCCATATGCATAGTAGGAGAAAGTACTACTACTCAATTCCTATAAAGCATTGTACTTGCACTCTTTTTCTAATGCAATGATAGTACTCTTTTCTTTCCAATAAAGTGTCATGTCACTGTCAATACACAAGATTGTGTTTATGAGTCCAAGTCTCAATCTTGGAACCTAATTCACTTGTGTAACAATTTGTCCTAGTCAGGGTCAATGTCTTCATGAGTTTCTTTTTCCTCTTTCAACCTCCATAGCTTCCGCATCTGCCATGCTCTAGATCCCACATATTTTACAAATGTGTATACTACCAAATTGAATCACCCATGCTAGTGGAAATCACCCATGTACACATGAGTAGCCTCACGCTCAAAAAGGAAAATGTCTACATCAACTTCTTGCTCATGGAAGAACCATCATTATCTTGGGAACATACCTCATTGCATAGAGGAGAACCATCTAGCTAATAAATGTCTCATATCGGCCACCCCACACATGCCAATAAATGGCTCTTGGGAACAAAATTTGAGCCTCATACAATTTTGCATCAATATTATTTGCTAGACTTCATTGTATGAGTGCAAAGTGTAATTTCTCCTCTTCTACTTATTTCTACCCACTAAGTCCACTTGACAATGCACCACAATCTTATGAAATTATGTTCTCTGTATGATAGTAAAAATGACTACATTGGAAGGCATAAGAGGATATGGAATATGATCATGATAACATTATTAAACAAATAGATCAGAAGAGAAGGTTGGAAATATACATATAGCAAAATGTAATAAATGTTTTATCATGAGCATAAAATAGCCCCTAACATGTTTGATCATAATCATTAGATAATCCCTAATATGCCTAGATCCTATCTACATCTTACATTTTTCACGTGAAATCATGACTACCTTAACCCAAGTATCTTGTCTTGAAATGAATGAGACTAGTTTAAAAAGTATTAATTTTCATGTCCATTTTATTTAAAAATGATACTTGAACAAGTATCAAATTCTCGAAATTGGCCCTTGTATGAGAGAGTATCACATACACATACAAATAAACATGAATTTATGCACTCATGGATTCATACTTATGTTATTTGGCTATTTAAAGATTTATGGATTATATTTCACTACTTCTTAATGCTATCTATATTTTTATTCATTATTACTACATTAACAATTCTAACTAGTTTCTTATATAGAAATAAATTACTATACCCATGGTTCCAACTAGTTCTAATATAGAAATATGTTATTTATATCAAGAAGAAAAAAAATCCTAATTTTTATATAGAAATATTGTATCATATCACTAACTTGGTAAGTGTCCTATTGGTAGTAGTTAAGACTCTTTCTAGATACTTTGATAAGTATCTAAAGATTTTCTCCTTTCTAACTATATGTGAAAGTGTTTAAAGCTCCTTTTATATGTAGTTTAAAAGCTCTTCATGAGCTATGTGTAGTCTTGTTCACAGATATTACATTTACTATGGGTGAAAATTTATCTCTTATATTAAGAAAAGGATCACATATATGGAGAATGATATCTTTGTTCAACAATGCATAATAAATAGCATTACTCGATCTCTATTGGCTAAAACAAAAAGTGATATTGAGATTGCCACTAATATTGGTTAATGGATGTGAATGGTCATGTCCCATTGTTTAGGTAGCTAATGGTGGTGGTGATGGAGGAGTTCAAGGATTGTATCAATGGGTTGCTAATGGTGACATTGAAGGTTTACATTGTTTGTTATATGAAAATGAATTGCTAACAATGATCATCTCTTATCAAATCCCCAAGCACTTTCACTACATTACTATGTGTGTGTTACTACACTTTGTTAAAGTTGAATGGCATAGCAAATAAAATCTGAGCATGGAATAGAGAGTATACAACAAATAAGAGAAGACATAGATTCTTTCAAAGAGAGTGATACAATGATGGTGGCTATGTCAACCCATGCGCTTCCACTATGAAGCTTAGATGGTGATGTAGATATATTCATGGTGAAGAGTTTAAGGCATTAGGAGCTAGATGAACTCTGATTGGGTGAAAAGATAGATAATCGTGGTTCTAAAGAGTCTCACAGCAAATGAAATCTGAGCATGGAATAGAGAGTATACAACAAATAAGAGAAGACAAGGATTCTTTCAAAGAGAGTGATACAATGATGGGTTATGCACTTCCACTATGAAGCTTAGATGGCGATGTAGATATATTCATGATGAGGAGTATAAGGCATTAGGAGCTAGATGAACTCTGATAGGGTGAAAAGATAGATCATTGTGGTTCTAAGAGTCTCTGGTTAAAAGCTGACCTATTTAGGTCTAGCCTACATGCTAGACAATGGAGCAATTAAGTTGGTAGCAATGCATCCAGTTGCAGGGCCCTCAACTTGAGAATGAGAGGGATATTTCCTAAAATATTTGTTGGCTCGGTTAATATTAATATGATATGTTTGCCAAGCTCACTTGATCTAACCAATGTCTAGGCTCAGACATGCTTTCTTCTCATTATGGGGACCTTATAACTATGGATTATTGGTGGCATCTTACGAGGGTGGGAGATTGAGCATATCTAGCACACCTCTTAGATGATGTTGAATTGAGATACTAAGGGCAGTATGGATAACACTAGTAAATCCTTTAAATGACTCATTACCCTTTTTGCCATATACACATGTAGAAGATTGTCTATAGTTTTCTAGCTACCTACGACATGTATCTATATTTAAACATTTATTACCTACAGCATCTTTTTCTCATACAATTATTAATTATACATATAAATAAGCTAAAAACATAAAGCCACAAGTGAAATATACAAAAAATCTACAAACGAAACATAAACATGAAACAATCTTCATTATACAAGTGAAATAGACAAAAAAGTTACAAATGAAACATAAACATGAAACAATCTTCATTATACAAGAATTACTCACAAGAGCATAATATTGAATCACTACACTAGTGTTGGGTATTATGAAGGCTATAAGTGTTCTTTGTGCTTGCATTTTCACACACTCACCTATGGATCATTTATGTCAACTCCTCTTATTTTCATGGCCCTCAATCATAGTGACCTATGACCCCCTTAAGGCCCCACCACACCTGAGTCCATTAACTTTGCATGGAGGGGCTCTACAAACAAAGTTCTGAGGCCACACAATAATTTTAACTTGTGTGGATCCCACATAGCAATTGAACTCTTTTTTTAAATATAATTTTAAAAACGGAGTATATGTTTATAAAGGCATTTAAGCATTTTGAGAGAGAGAGAGAGAGAGAGAGAGAGAGAGAGAGAGAGAGATTTCTATGCTGCCACCTAAGAGCCCCACCACACCTAAGTCCATTGACTTAGCATGGAGAGGCTCGGCAAACAGAGTCCTAAGGCCACACAATAGTTTTAACTTGTGTGGACCCCACATAGTAAGTGAACCCTTCTTTTTAAAACATAATTTTAAAAACAGAGTATATGCTTACAAAGAGAGCAAAATATTGATTTCTACGTTGCCACCTAATCAAACTTGGGGGAGTCTAGGAAATATCACCATGTTTTGTGATGCTTCCTACACTTCCTTGAGTCCCACAAATTCAAGAGTTTAGGTCAAGTGGCAAAGCCACACCCACCCTAACTTGACTATATTGACCACACCTAGGTAATTGACCTAGGTGTCGCCCAAACTTGGGGAGATTTTAGAAAGAAATTTGCTAGAGTCCCACAAATGCACGAGTTTAGGTGAAGTGGCTAAGCCACACTAACCCTAACTTGACCATATTGACCATGCCTAAGTTAATTGACCTAGGCGTACTGGCATGGCTCTTACCCTAACCATAGTTAGAATGCATAGAATTGCACCTAAACTGGGCATCCCCATAACCCCTTAATATTTACTGCATTCATTTCATATCCAAACTGTTTACTTGTCCGTTGCACAAGAAATAAAATGAAAAGTATACAGGAGTCGGAAAAAGAAAAGGAAATCTCGTTCTAAAACTTCTCAAAACAAAAAAAAGGGACTCAAATTGATTACATAGGAGAAGATAATAACAATGGCTTTCAGGAACTCTTGAAGATGAGCTCTACAATTATGTACAATAGAATCATATGTACAATTCCACAACAGTCAAAGACTGAGTACGAGTACGATAGGATGTAGTCTATGTGCAGGCCTCAGGCTCTACATGACGCTGCTAAAGCTGATATCACTGGCTCTGCTTCCTTTCACAACAGGGTATGACGGGACAGAATGAATCCCACAGACACCACGAACATTGCCAGTGCTGCGCGCAATGTGCACATAGCCATCCATGCCCCAGCTCTCACTCCATGAGTTCTTCACAATCCAGTAGTCTTTCCCACCTTTGGATCCATAGCCCACAGCCAGAACAGCATGGTCTATGTCGTTCGGATCGTCTGAGCATGACCCACTGAAAACACCCTGCATAGTACCCGAAATCAAGGGGTTCCGACCCATGGATAGGAACTCAAACAGGGGATTGTGAAATCTGACATGTGTAGATGAAAATATACGAGGTTTACAAAATGGATACACAATTTGAAAGAGAATGCTTACATCTGCATAGAGTTGGAAATCGCGTGTTCCTGCATTGATGGCAACGCTCACAGGCTGTTTTGCAACAGCGCACATGAGGGCATCCTCGTCATCAGGCTTGACATCCTCATAACCATCAATGGTCATGACCTTTCTTTGTTTCTGGAATGGAAGGACACACAACAGTTAAAGAAACTATTCACTTGCCTCCACTCATATTCACCCTGACCACGGTGGGACGTTTAACCTTGCGAAGAATCTTACCAGAATCCAATTGCACATTCTTGTGTTCCCATAAGTGCTAACGTAAGGATAAGCTTGCTCTGAATTGATTCCACCATTTTTGATCACCCACTCAAAGGCAGGGTCCATGAGCCCACCATCGCATCCATAATTATTTTTGGCACAGCTGACAAGTTCTTGCTCAGAGAGGCTAATAAGCTTGCCATTAGAGATGGCATAAGCACCCTCCATAGCTCCAGTGCTAGAGAAAGCCCAACAACTGCCTACACCATAAGTGGTTCTAGGGAGAGTAACATTAAAGCATAGATAAAAGCTGCCGGCTTTTTGGAATAAAACCCTCTTTAGCAACAATTAAGAGTAACAAGGACATCTGAGATTGTATTGAGAACAACTATTGATATGATAAACAAGGAGTAGGATAATGACAGTAACTGGCCCTGTTGTTAGTGACTACAAATTCAGAAGTGTGCAATGGAAGCATGTCTGGAATGCATAAGAAGTTCTAGATGAATTCCCACATTATGAATTATGACAACGTCAGGAGCTTCTCTGAGGGAGGCACCATGTGCCTAACTAGGCGCGATTGGGGACGAGGGCTGGCAGGCCCCACCCTCAAACCTAACTGGGTAGGGTGCGGCCAGGGCAGTCCCCTTTGCCAATCGCACGTAGTTAGGTATGTGGTGCTTCCGGAGGAGAAGCTTATGATATTGAACATGATAATATAGAGAAAGATAAGGGGAACAGAGCCCCTTTAGCATGTGCCAAAGGAAAATTTATTGAGCCATCAGCATTTAATATCATAATACAGGGAAAGATAAGGGGAACAGAGCCCCTTTAACATGTGCCAAAAGGAAAAATTATTGAGCCATCATCATTTGAAGGTGCAAGCATAGTATTGATTAAGCCATCAGCCTTTGAAGGTGCAAGCATGATTAGGGCATACCGCATTGGCCTTGATCCTTGACAGGTGTGACGGCGCCCATGTGCCTCCAGTCTACGGATTTGGGGAAGCTGAGGCGGCTGCAAACGGGCGGGTAGCGATGATCATCGGGGCCGGTGCTTGACTTCAAGCTGGCGCTGCGAGGGAGGAAGCCGAGGTGCTTGAGCTTGAACTCTTCGAGGGTGAGGTCTGCGAACTGGTTAAGGCCGAGCCGGTAGGGACGGCGGCGACCGTGGTCAGTGTCGGCCACAAGCCGGGCGTTGTGGTTGTGAGCATAGAAGAGGTTATCTTTGAATATCCGGAAGCGTTCGTGCTTTTCGTGGGCGCTGTAGTTCTTAGCATGCTTGAACGTCCATTGCTCGAACAGGCGCAGGAGGTGCTCCTCCGAGAAGAGGAGCTCTCTGCTGCTCATGACTATATCATTTTGATCATCTGATGATGATGAGGATGATATCTCAGCAACGGCGAAGCAGAAGCACAGGGTCAGGCACAGAAGGATGCAAGATACGCAAGCCATGATCTGAGAGAGACTGGAATTGAGAGAGAGAGAGAGAGAGAGAGGCTCCTCCGAATCAGATAAATCGAGTGCGCATGGGTGCGAACACAGCATCGTTGTGCCGTTTTTATAACCCACAAGCACAGATCAGGAATTTTGGCGAACGACTCAACAAGCCAAATCAAGAGAAGAATTTGTTAGAGAGAGGCAAAAACGGCCCATGTCCCGCTATTCCGACGGGCGGTAAGATTCCCCGGAAATGCTCTCGACGGCCAATCACCAATGCCTCTCAAGGGCCAATCAGCAACGGCTTTTGATTCGATGCTGAGATTCCTCTCGTTCATTTATTTGTAATGCGTTCACGCGGTGGATGCGGCAAGGCATAAGCCTTAAACGACAGCTTCTTGTGAAAAAAAAGCTTAACCACCCAACCCTTAACCTGGAGAGTACTCATCACAATGAGAATCTCTTGCCTAAGGTAGGACATAAGCCTTAAGGGACAGCTTCTTGTGAAAAAAAGCTTAACCACCCAACCCTTAACCTAGAGAGTACTCATCACAATGAGAATCTCTTGCCTAGGGTAGGGCATACTCAAGTCAATGTTCATCTTACTAACATTTCTTGATTACAATTGCACACAAGAGGCTAATTAGACTCCATGAGCAATCACTGAGGTGGGCCTGCTCCTCGAAAAAGGCAACATCTTGAAGGTTGGCTTGGTGTCGCCATCTTCTTGTTGCTCTTCGTAGGGGGTTCACCTTTGAGCAATCCTAGAATGGGTTGGCTTGACATAGCCATCTTCTTGTTGCTCTCCGCAAGGGGGTCATCTCTGTGAGCAATCCCAGAATAGGTGCTTTTCTGTTTCCTCCGTTCTCCCACATAGGAGGCACATTGCAGAGATTGTTGGTCTCTTACTCAATCTAGTGCATAGAGAGAGCCTCTTCAACATATGCCGCAAGCATAGAAAGTTGATCCTATAGGATAGCATGGGTCTCCAAAGCCTCTTGGCCCTCCTCTTCCACATGGTTATTCTGGCAAAGGGGATTTCTTCCATCACAGGTCTGCAAATTCTTCAGAACTACAGGTGCGGAGCGGCCTTATAGTCCCTTTAAGATTAACAAAGCCATTGTCACTTCCCGGCATGCGCAATACAAGATCTTTAAGTGGACTACTGTAATGAAGGAGACCTAGGAGAGAGAAGGAGGGAAGGGAGAGACTACAGAGAGGAGAGAGAAAGAGGAAGAAGATGAGAGAAGAAGAGAGAGAAAGACTAGCAGAAGAGTAAGAAAGACAGGAGAAGAGAGAGAAAGAGGAAGGAAGCCATGAAAGCTAGAAGGAAGGATAAAAGAGAGACTTGATTATTGATAATTGATGCCCTAATTGGGTCTCTCAACACCTTATATACCCTGTTAGTATAACTAGGTATTCCCATGCTAACCCGTGTCCTACCCGTCTATCCCCACTCTTTTACATTCCATCCTGGCCCCGAAGGTTTTTGCCCTCAAAAACAAAAAGAGGACTTATGGCTCACAGCGAAAAGGGGGGGGGAGGGTTGTAGAGTACTACTCTGCTTAGCATTACAAAGGAGAATATAGATATGGAGAAGTACAATCTCATGTGGAATTGGGACATAGAATTGTGTATATGATGTATATGACATGTGCAAGTTGATAGCATATGAGTTTGGCCTCCAATTCTTGATAATTAGGGGCCGACAAACAGTGGACAACATGCTGTCCAGAATAGGCCTCCTGGAGAAAACTGGTCATAACTTCCTATGGGTAGCTCCAATTGAGGCGTGTGACATGTCAAAACGAAGCTCATGAAGCGTAGTTTCAAGCCATATAGGTGACACTTGAGTATCATTAATGCAGGGTAAAAACTGTTCTGAAATAGTATGCTGTCTGTAAGTTGTCTACATTTCAGACTAGGGTAAATTTAGCTACTGCTCAATCAAAATTGCATCCTTGAAGTAGGGAAAGAACTGCACTGGTGAAATGTTGATCAGGATAGGGCTGTTCCAAGACCATTCCATTCCCCGGGATCAAATGGATAACTTGCATAATAAGCATCAAGAGCAGAAGGGTCATCCATACAAGCATGGGTCAACATACTACCACCGAGGTCAAAAGGATAATTGTGATCCAATGCATCTGCTATACCATAGAAGTAATTCATGGTGTCATCGTCAAGCATTGATGGTGGCACAATATCTTTACCGATCCATACGGTAGCATGCATTGACTTGTCCATAAACTCATTGGGAACCACTAGGTCAAATAGGATTGGAGCAGATGAGGCTGCAATCAATACAACATTCACTGCATCAATCCCTAGGCATTTCATGTCCATGAAGTTCACATGCGTGGCTACTACTGGGCATTCAAAGTTAAGGGCCTTGGGCTGATGGGGCATCTGCTCATGAGCCTGCAGCAGTGAGATGCTCTCATCATGGCATCATTCTTGAGAAGTATCATGTGGCTCATAAGGATGCGCATGTTGCTTATAGTAATGATCAAGTGGCTGATGGTATCGAGCACTCCATTGCTGATAATGATGTTGCTCCCCATCTACATACTCATATGCATTTGCATGATGATGTCCATGTACATAATGCTGTCTAGATGGTTGTCCATGTATGTGACCAGAATATAGTTCATAAGAACATATATAGTCATCAGAATATGCATGCTGCTCAAAATATTCACACTCATCATATGCATGTTGACCATAAGTAGACGTATGCACTTGCATTGGCACATCGAACCCATGCCAATGGTCATGGTACTCATAATGTTTGTGAGAATGCTTGTACATGCCTTGCTGACCAAAATATCCATGGGTGTGTGGGCCAAACTGATTATTAGGGCCTTGCTACCCAAAATTCCCATGCTGCCCATGTGCACCTGCAGTAGGGCCTTGCTGCCCAAAATTTCCATGCTGTCCATGCAATACATGCAAACCAAACTGGACATTGGGTCCTTGTTGCCCAAAACTGCCATGTGCATGCTGCCCATGTGCTCCTTGCATACTATGTTGCCCAAAATTTGCATTTTTCCCTTGTATATAGCTTCCACTACGGGGGAGCTGTTATCCCAAGGATGGGCTAGAAGGGTTCGTCACAGGTGATAGGAGAATGGGCTCATTATGTCGCATAGAGGGCTCATCCAGCTCATAGGTGATATGGGGAAGGCCATGGGTGCCACCAAAACCTTGTGGGTTACACTCGGTCTCCAAGGTAGGAGGGGAATTGGCCTCACGGGGAGGGACATGCTCCTTGGGCTGAGCCGAGGAGGGTGGGATGGCGAGGATGAGGGCGCCCATGCACTTGATGAGTAAGTCCATCTTTTCCATCATCTCGGAATGACGCTTATCTTGGCGGGTTTCCATCTCCCTATGGCGTTGTTCCAACTCTCAATGCCGGTCGGCATGATGGGTCTCATATTGGCATAGTATGGTTGAGCATAGAGAAGCGGTCCATCTCGGGGGCACCCTTTTCAAACATGTCTTCATGATCCTCTTGGGTTGAGCTAGTATCATTCATTGAGGCACGGGAGTCCCTTATTTCACGCTGGAAGTCCTCTTGGGCCTTTGCTTTACCCTTGTGGCCTGCCATCCCAAGTGCTGTCCACCAAACCCCTTGTTACAGAAATGGCAATATCTTGAGCTAGGAAGCTCCGATTTCCAAAATTTTAAATTTAAACTAAAGCTCTCGATCCCCTCTATGAGGCTATGTAAAAATATATATGACAATAAATGATCAGGGATTTTCTGTAATTGACTTTTGTGGGCTGACTGTGTAGGACTGTTGCCTGTCCCACAGTATCTCTGAGCACAAAATTGGACGTATCTCCCAAAACTTAGGGCAAAATGGGAAGATTTTTGGCTCAGATCTAAGGGGACAATGCCCTCTTCAAATCAAGCTATGGGGTCCACGCTCAATCACACAAGAAGGCTTTGCTGTAATTGACTTTTGTCAGCAGTTCCCTAAGTCTGCATCCCTGCAATACTTTGCAACTTCCATGCATCACTGTGCGCGGGAACCATTGCCAATATGAACCAAATCCTTACTGATTAGGGCTAATACATTGCCAACAAGAGCATAAACTTGTCAAACATGATCATCTCATGACCACATAAGCATCACTGCAAAATAGGGGTACATAATTGCAAGCATAGACAAGTTCATCAACATCTCAATGTTAGCATGAGCATATGAGTGTCACCATAAGCGTCATTGCCAAAAAAATCAATGTGTCAATATCCTTTGCAATTATGATATAACCTCTAAGGCATAACCATACCGCATCCATAGATCAATTAGCATCAAAATACCTATCATGTACTCCCATGTCTAACACTGTCATTGTCAACATGTCAAATGTGCTAGTCTGAGGCTGACTATAGGGATGCTTGTTGTGATACATGTAGGATAGCACACTAGGATTCCAAGCTTGCACAATTGCATGCAATCATATGTTGCCTGGTGTGTACTTTGATCCAAATAGATCATGCCTTGTTCATCACATTAGTATGTTCAATCTTGCTGGCATACATGATCTTTTGATGGAAGTCAAGCATCCATATCCCCATATAAGCATTGAGACAATTCTCTGTTTTTGAGTCCTGGACATGTTCAGGTCAAGCAATCAATTTCATTACAAATACTAGTAATTTGCACAAAAATCCCAAATTCTACACATGATCTTTTGTCTCAATATGTTGTATTTGTCCTCTATATCATGCTAAGAATCCCCTCATACATGGGTTGTCATCCACCATATACAATACCGTATGTATTGCTATTCTACTACTAGCGATCCCAACTATGATGTTGGCACCATAGGAACAATAGGAACCAGAGTAGCAATAGCAGTTGTTGTTCAAGTTATTGAAGCTCAAGATAGTCTTGAGCTTTTACTGGCTACAACAACATCTACATGCTGAGCTTGAGCATGTGTCTTATTTGTTCATAGTCCAGGAGTAGCTTCAGCTAGCCTCTTTGCTTGCGAGGCCGGCCATAGCAACTCAATGGTTGCTTAACACTGGTGTGGTTGGAAAGATCAAACTTGCTACTATATAGTTAGCCAGGAAATACATGAAAAGGATTGCATCAGAATTAGATACATCAGCAGCATCTGCTGCTAAAGAACCAGAGAGAGAGAGTTCCTATTACTTCAAGGAATGCGATTTCCTTTTTGTGTCCATCAACTTGTTAGAAGATTTGATCCAGAGAGCATGCACACTTTCAGAAAGCTCAAAGATTATATAGGTGCCCAAAAAAGAAGGATCCAAATGTTTGGATCAAAACATGAGGTGGTTGCAGAATTACAAGGTAGCATGCCAACCTAAAACTGCGATATTAATCATATGGCAAAAGGTCAAGGAGGATTTTGATTCGGATGCAATTGATGGGGCCCGAGGTTTTGGATCATTGTCGCATTGCTTGCTTCACTACTTCCTTTCTTCTTGCTGTACCCTCTATATTGCTGCCTGCTTTCCTTCGCAGAACCATTGATAAAGTTCTTACTCCTCGTGTGTTGCACAATCTTGTCCTTCAACACAAAAGCAGATTTCCAATCTGCAGGAGACAGACCTCATTTGGATTGTCTTGCACGTATTGAACAACCTGGAGGGTCCTAAGGGTCTCATCCACACTACGCTCGATTGCAAGATTGTTGATGGTAGCATGCTGAATAATGCCTTGCTTGTCAATGATAAAAAGACCTCGAAGGGCAACACCATGGCCAGGAATGAAGACGTTGTAGGCTTTTGAAATGGTTTTTGTTAAGCCAGTAGGAATTGGGGCAACAGGGCACAGTCAGATGTTGAGGGTTTTTCCCAATTTGTAACCAAGAAAGTAGAAATCGGCACTGCCATGTCCTCGACCATTCATGCTTGTCATGACAGAACAAAAAGAGGAAAAAATAGATGTCAGGTGCACTCTAGATCGAGAGAAAAAGGGAGATGCATAAAAAGCTCTCAAATTTATGCTTGAGAGGCCAGAAGCTTGAAATACGTAGAGAGCTCCTAGGGGAGATGGCGAGGGCTTGGTTGGACCACCAGCTTAGTCTTCTTCATGCTCATCGCCATGATAAACTCGAGGATTGTAAAGGAAGGAATCGTTGCTAGTGCGTTTGACTGAGAGAGAGAGAGATCCTTGAGTGATGGGTACACAGTAGAGAGGAGAGAGGGAGTTGTTGGAAGTAAGCTGCTACTAATGCGCCACTTAGGCTTTTGTCACTGGTTTGTTGTTGGGGAGGAAGTTCCTGCAAGGCGTCTCTCTTGTGGGCATGCTGTTTGAAAAGTAAAATGTAGTCAAAAATCTCTCCATGTCATGTGAGCTTCCAACTTAGTAATGGCTCCTGTGAGATTTCCAAGAAAGGCTGCTAGCACCATGTGGTACTCCATCACTGCTTCTTACAGCTCTTGTCCCTGCTGTACCTGTCTGACTAGTTTTATTTTTGTAAAATAGAACTGGATGTGAGCAAAGAGAAAGAATGAAGGACCAAATACCTATGCTCTAATACCAATTGTAATGAAGGAGACCTAGGAGAGAGAAGGAGAGAAGGGAGACTGCAAAGAGGAGAGAGAAAGTGGAAGAGATGAGAGAAGAAGAGAGAGAAATACTAGCAGAAGAGAGAGAAATACATGAAACGAGAGAGAAAGAGGAGGGAAGCCATGACAGCTAGAAGGAAGGATAAAAGAGAGACTTGATTATTGATAATTGATGCCCTAATTGGGTCTCTCTACACCTTATATACCTTGTCAATATAACTGGGTATTCCCATGCTAACCCATGTCCTACCCATCTATCCCCACTCTTTTACAACTACCATCCACTCTCGCTAGAGAGGTTGGCCAACTCTCCTTCTTTTGTAGGAGAACATTCTCCAACCACCTACCTTCTCTCTCATTTAATCTAGATCTATTGCTAGCCACTTGAATGTCTAGCCATTGTCTTGGGCTAGGGTCCCACACATCGGCCTAGATCCTTAGACCTTTATTGCATGTTGCCCTGGAGGTTTTTGCATCCCTAGTGGTTGGGTCGTTCTTTGGGTCATAGGCAAAGGGTGAGAATCAGATGTTGTGCTCTAGTGAGGAATCCCCTCCTTGTACCACCCTTGGACTTCCAAGTGGCATTGCAAGTCACCTTTCACCACATGTTGACTATTGTCTGGGCAATATCAGATTGTGGGATTTTAATGTGCTCCTATGCTCCTACTATGAGATCTATCCAGTGTACCTCATTCCCCATCATACCATGTTTATTG
This sequence comes from Lygodium microphyllum, assembly GCF_053477565.2. Classification (NCBI taxonomy): domain Eukaryota; kingdom Viridiplantae; phylum Streptophyta; class Polypodiopsida; order Schizaeales; family Lygodiaceae; genus Lygodium; species Lygodium microphyllum. The sequence goes on from NC_141155.1 coordinate 98,573,293, forward strand.
GAGGTGGCAATCTAGTAGTGCAATATGACCATCCACAATTTCTTACTACTCATCCTCCTCACCAGTTTTGATATCATTTCTTATGACTTGAGAGCAAGGTCCTTTGAGCCAGTCCCTTCCAATTTCTTGTCGTCATAGTAAACACATCCCAAATTATTTGGGGTGCCAACTTCCTATCTTGATAAGACCAAAGAAATCTGCTGATAACCTTTTTTACCTTGCCCAGAGCTGCTTGACTGAAGGGCATGAGGGAGCCCACATAAACTATTGTTCAAAACAACATATTCTTGATAGTTGTCACTTTTCCTCTCCTTTTCCCATTAGAGAGGCTCAGGTATCCACCCACTTCTTCATCTTCGATTAGAACTTGTTGAGATTCAGATTTAGGTTTGATTGACTTTAGAGGCAAACAACTTTAAAAATTCATCATAAATTTCCAATTAAAAAAAGCAAATTCCTTGTCAACCTCAACTATGGAGGCATTATCATCAGCAAAAATTTGGGCAAATGCTTGAGAACCATCAGGGGGCAGTCCCCTGATCATGTTAGCTTGCATAGTTTTGTTGACTTTTCATACCAGTGGGTCTATTATCAAGGCAAAAACTACTGGTGCTAACATGCATTCTTGCTTGATTGACCTCTATAGAAAAACAGAGTGGAGAGTTGACAATTGATGTTGATGGATGCCAAGCTTTCTTTGAAGAGAGAATCAACCAAATTTATAATCATTAACCCAAATTTCATTGCAAAGAGCATCAAAAAAATAAAAGCCTAGCTTACACAATCATAAGCCTTATCCTAATCCATATTTATAAAACCCAAATTTCATTGCAAAGAGCATGAAAAAATAAAAGCCTAGCTTACACAATCATAAGCCTTATCCTAATCCATATTTATAAGAACAAAGTCGATCTAACTACTAAGCACCAGATCCATAGAGAAGATTAGGTTCAAGACTATATTGTGGATGAGTCTCCCTTTAAGAAAACACATTTCTTTGGATGGATTATTCTTGCAAACAGATTCTTCACCCTAAAGGCAAGTGCTTTTACCAACACATTATATGAGAAATTGAGCATGGTGAGAGGTTGCCAATTTGTTGGTTTAGAGAGATCCCATGCCTTGCCAACAAGTTTGATCATCCCTAAGTTCATGACATCAAGTAAGCCCCTAAAAGCTCTTACATATTTCAACCATCCAATATAGAGAGTCGTAGGAAAAGTGCTCCATGACTCAAGTAGAGTAGCAAGTAGAAATAAAGGATGCAAAGTATCCTTAACCTCAATCTCCTACTGTCGTGTTGCTACATGGACACAGTGTGAAAAAACTTGGAGTGCATCATTATCCGGCTTTCTAATTGATCTACAAAGTCAATGTCATCTTAGTCATTAGTGCTTGTGTCCATAGTATGGTTAGTTCCAAAATACTAGATTTTTTAAAAATATTATTTCTTGCAAATATCCTAAAAAGGTATAGAAAACTTCTAGAATAAGGTGACATGTAAAAAAGCAAGAGGCTTTTTCAACTTGTTTAGGAGATCTCATGCAAAAAGAAGGGCTTCCAAAATGATGCAGCACACGATCACAATTTATAGGAAACAAAAAACACTTCAAGAATTGGGACAAGAAGGAGCGATTTGGGAGAATTTTGAGTACTAGGTGTCGTGCGGTTTTACCCCCCTTTCAAAGCCAACAGAACCATCAGATTTGTGGTCTAAGCAATAGAGAAGAAGCTAATGTTTGGCGCATTTTTTGTCTACCACCACAAAGCTCCAAGAGATCTAATGCGTGCTTGGAGATTGCTTTTGAGTAGTTCTTGAAAAGGATTTTGTTTATCTTCTCAAGTTCTATCAATACATAATGCTTTGATTCATTGAGATTTGTCTTTATCTTGTGTACCTCTTGTCTATTATTTTTCTTCTCTTCTATCTCCTATTCTCTACTTCCTTCTCTCTACGATCCCCGATGGATATGACCTTTTGACTAAAACCCCTCCCCGACATTGGTGAACCCAATGTGAAAGGTCATGAAAAGAAAAGATAGGATGGGAGAACCTTCAAGCACAATCTCTAGTGATATTTTGCAATAGTTAGTGTAGAATATGAACATGCTTAACTAGGTACAACAACAACAACAGGTGATGCACACTTCTGCTCAAATAGAAACTGTTGTGATAAATGCTTTGTTGGCAATAGAGTGTTAGATGAAGTTGTTTAATGGCAGGACCATATCTACATCCTTGTATACTTATGCTCAAAAGATGGAGTTCTTTGAGGTGGCCCAACTTGCATGAAGCCGATATTTTGTATGGGTTACTATACATGAATTGAAAGCTCGAGTTACTAAATTATATATACAAAATGTTGACTGGGTAGACACTCACGATAGAATTTTACATTGCAGACACCAGTTTGATTACCCGCAAGACTTTCCAAGTGTGGGTTTTATAACCTAATAGGGTCTTGTGGTGGGTGTAGAGTTACTAAGAGAATTTGAAAGTCAGTTTAAGCAATTAGATCTTGCAGAACATCAAGATCTTGCAAGTCAAAAATTTGAATTGTTTCTACAAGCGACAAATCATGAGGTTCAAGAGAAGCTTAAAACAGTTGAAGGAGCAGACTATAGAGACATGGCTTAAAATAGAGTGGAGGCATGTTAATGATGCTGTTACAGCACTGGTGGAAAAGCATAAAAGAAGAGAAAGATTCAAGGTCTCTAGCTTACCCACTGCTATGAGAAAAACAATTGATGTATCCAATAGGCCACCCACTTCTATGGCTAACCCTATAGCTACACCTATACTTCCCACTGTTAGGAAAGATGCATTAGATGAATTGGTCAAAGGTATGCAGGATCTTCAATTGAAGGTCACAAAATTGAATGAGAAAGGACAAGAGACGGCGGTGTCGGAAGGGTTTTAGTTGAAAGGTCATATCCACCAGGAATTAGAGAGAGAGGGAAGTAGAAAATAGGAGATAGAAGAGAAGAAAAAGAATAGACAAGAGGTACACAAGATAAAGTCAAAACTCAATGAATCAAAGCACTATTATTGATAGAACCTAAGAAGATGAACAAAATCCTTGTCTAGGACTACTTAAAAGAAATCTCCAAGCATTAGATCTCCTGGAGCTCCGTTGTAGACCAAAAATGTGTATTAAACACTAGCTTCTTCTGTGTTGCTCAGATCGATTGGCTCCAAAAGGGGGGTAAAACTCCATGACACTTGGTTAGAATTATTTCAAATTACTCCTTCTTCTTATTCCTATTCGGAGTGTTGTTTGCTGTCTATAAATTGCAATTATGCACCACACAATTTTGGAATCCTATTTATTGCATGAAATCTCCAAAAGTGGTTGAAAAAGCAACTTTCTTTTTACATGTCACCCTATTCTAAAAGCTTTCTACAGTTTTTAAAAATATTTACAAGAAATAGTATCTAAACTATT